>NC_091293.1:35594191-35704191 GCF_038502225.1 Cherax quadricarinatus | reverse complement strand
TCGTCCCTCCCTCTCAACCCCCTCTCTTCCCTGTCCCATCTGTAGCCTCTGGGTCCTCCCCTCTGGCATTACGGTTTATAGGTAGGGAAAAGCATGCTGGGGTTCATCCCACTCTGTGGGGTCCCTCGGGAGTAGTGTAGTTTGCTGTGGAGTCTGGATAATCTGGAGGTGCCCTGCTCCCTTCCCGGATTTCTGGAAAGTAGGGAAGGGTGTCTAACAGGTGACGGGTGTATCTCAGGAGGCTGCCTCTCTGTTCTGGGAGGTGGCAGCCGAGGGAGGTATGTTTTGTGGCAGGTGTCCGACCACCCTCTCTTTTGTCTGCCGAGGTGGCTCAGTGGATGTAAGGTTGCTATCCCAGAGTGCTGGTTTACTGGTGTGAAGGATAGGGTATGGCATGGGTTCCATGTTGCATCTGTACTGCTCGCGGTTTTGAGGTCCTCTTGGATGAAGGAAGGCACTTACAGCCCTTCCATGCCTTCTAGTAACTGTCCCTCCACTGTCCCTTCTTTTTTTAACTAAAATAATAATAAGAAAGAAAGAAGTGCCACCATCATGGAGTCTTCATTTCATGACCCCTCTCCTCCCAGGCCCCTTTTTGTTACCGCATCCTCTTCTGACCTGGCTTCATTATTGGACCATTCTCCAGACTTTTCCCATACCCCAGTACCTTCTGCTGGCAATATTTCATCACCTGCTCCAGATGTTGAGGCTCTGCCCATTTTTTCTAGTACCTCTGCCTCTTTCACACCTTTAACTATGCGTCTGACTTCTCCAAATATGGTACGACAGTTTTCCCATCACTCACCTGCCTCAGGTCAGGCCGCCTGTGGTGCTATGCTTAAACGCTCCAGACTATTCGATGACAGTTCTTTGATTTCTGCTCATTCCACCCAGAAACAACCTACATGAAACCCACTTCCTTTACACACTGTGTTTACAAGTGCACAATGAACCAAATTCTTTTCCCTACAACCAATATCTCCAACCGATTATCTTCCAGACCACAGTACTGGTAAAGCTCTTTTACATGTTGTCCAAAATGTATCCTTTCATGCTCTTTGGAGTGGTGAGCAAATTATTACAGTTCAGAATGCAGAACAAGCTCATGATCTTTCCCATCTTACTTTCATTGATAATGTTCCTATCACAGTTCACAAGCACACTACTATCAATTCTTGCAGTGGTACGGCGGTTTTACCACATACCATTGTACAGTGTGATTTTTCTGTCTTGTGGTTATGATATTTTGAAGCAATTAGCCCTTCAGGACCTTCCAATTCTCAAATTGGATACGTATGTCCTGCCCGCTCACGGGTGGAGGTGCTTTCCTAGTAACACTGCCCACATAACCTTTGACTGCCATGAACTCCTGTCCTCCGTTTGTATAGCAGGCCATCGCCTTGGGATCCATAAAGTGGTTCGTACACCCCAACAGTGTCGAAATTGCTGGCACTTCAGACATCCTGTTAAATACGGCAGGTCTGCGGTGGAGTGTCCGGTCTGTGATGCTGTGGATCATGCCAATACATCTTGCACTCTTCCCCCACTTGTCTTAATTGCAATGAAACTCATCCTTCTTTTTTCCACCAATGTCAGGTCTATCTTAATGAACGAGAAATCCTTTGTCTTAAGGAGAGCGAAGGCCTTACTTATGCCATGGCCGTCTCTCAGATCCACCTTCAGGGGAATCTTCCTTGTGTTCCTTATTCTCGAGTAGCTAAACCTCCAATTTTGATGGTCCCCTGCCTACCAGCTCCTCTCGTGCTATGTCTTCCAAGGTCACCCCCATCTCTAATTCTTTTCCAGTTTTACCCCTCTGAAACTCCAACCTCCTTACCTCTTCCTACTATTTCTTCAACTTGCCCGCTAGTTTCTCTAAGCTCCGCTAGCTTCTAAGCCCAAGTCTCTTTGCATTTCTCCGGTGCTTGCAATTTCCCAACAGTTCTCCTTTTTGGCCTCGGTGCCTAGTTCTCACCCCCTTTCTAACTCTCACATGAAGATGGAGGTTCACCCCCCTCGTGTGGTTCCTTCTTCTCCTGTTCCTCCCCAGACTTCTTCCCCAGTCACCTTCCAGCCTTTTTCCTCTCCTGTTTCACTGCAGGACTCTTCTATCCCAGTCAGCACCTCTCTCCAGGTTCATACTCACTTCCCTTCTCAGACTTCTTTGGTTCCCTCCATAGTCTCCCCAGTCTCTACTTGCTCTACTTCACCTGTCTCTGAGGTCATGGTACTGGCATCTTCCTTGTCTGCTGAAACACTTGGTGCTATCTCCAACTATATTGTGGAGATGAAACTCTTGGACACCAGTGCACCTCCTTATGCCCCTTCTTATTTTTCACAACCCTCGCACCAATCTTTTTCTTCACAACATTCTGATTCCTCCTTGCTTACACACTTTCTGTTGCCTCCACACATTGACTTCACTGACCCAACTAGCCCATAGATTTTATCGCTTCTCACTATTAGCATACCCGTCTTTGTGAATAATGACTTGTTTACAATGGAATATTCGTGGCCTCAGGGGTAATCGGGGGAGAGGTCCAGGTGTTGCTCTCCCAGTTTTCTCCAGTATGTGTCAGGTTACAAGAGCCTAAAGTTGTTCAGCAGTTATCCGTCCCATTTTGTTCATTCTCAGCTGCCTTATACTGTAGCCCATATTTATTTGCACAGGTGGTATATAGTTTGCTCTCTATATCTCTCCCCTTCCCATGCATTCTGTATCTCAGATGTTGTGTTCTTGATGTCTTCTCTGCCACTGCCCATCTTGTTGTTAAGATAAGATAAGATAAGATTTCGTTCGGATTTTTAACCCCGGAGGGTTAGCCACCCAGGATAACCCAAGAAAGTCAGTGCGTCATCGAGGACTGTCTAACTTAGGTGATTTTAATGCTCATCATCAAATTGGTTAGGGTCCCAATGTGACTCGTGGTGATCAGATGGAGACTCTTCTCACTTCTCATCCTCTTCATGTTTTAAATACAGGTGCTCCCACCTATTTTGACTCTTGCACTCAGTCTCTCTCTCGCATCGATCTTTCCATCTGTTCCTCGTCAATTGCCATTGATTATGCTTGGTCTGTTCTCTCAGATTTGCACGACAGTGATCTACTAAGTATTCCTGACTGCCTCGTAGCCCCCGTTGGCAATTTGGACGAGCAAATTGGGATTTGTACTCCCATCTTGCCACTTTTTGTGAGGACCCTTCTTCATCGTCTATTGATAAGGCGGTGCACCAATTTTCGACCCTAGTTTTGACTGTAGCATTGTTCTATTCCTCAAACCTCAGGCAGGCATTCTCAGACATGCATGCCTTGGTGGTCTCCTGTGTGTGCCCGTGCAGTGCCTTTGAAACGTTCTGTAGTGTGGGTCCATTACTGATATAATCAGACTGCAGATCGTCTTTTGGATTTTAAGTGAGCAAGGGCAGTTGCTCACCAAGTCATATGCGACGCTAAACATACTCGTTGGCAGGACTACGTTTCCACTGTTACCTCGACTTCCCCTATGTGTGCAGTTTGGAAGAAGGTACGGAAGTTGAGTGGCAAATGTGCTCCCGACCCAGGTCCCGTGTTGCAGGTTGCTGGTGTTAGTGTTGTGGAATCTCTTGAGGTTGCCACAGAAATCGGGAACTATCTTGTCCGTGTCTCCCAGGGGCTTCACCTCTGTCCCTTGTTTCTCGCTTCTAAGTCAGCCAGGGAGCAATTGCCCTTGGATTTCTCTTCTAATGTGACGGAGCCATATAACGTACCTTTTACTCTCTTAAGAGCTAGAGTCCACGCTTTCCGCATACTGGTCATCGGCAGCTGGGCCCGATGATATTCATATCTGTATGCTACAGCATTCTTGCGTATCATTCAAGGGGAGCAAATCGCCGGACTCTCCTCCGTTTGCATTCCACCCTAGTCTTGTCTACGTTGGATGATGACAACCAAGTCTATTCTGCGGCTTCTCCTACAACTCTTTCTAAGTTAGATCCCCTTCATCATCAGGGTCTACATTTATGCCTTAGTGCCTTTCATTCATCCCCTTTTGAAAGCCTCTATGCTGAAGCGAATGTTCCTTCCTTAACCAATCATCGTGATCATTGCCTTCATTACTTTGTCTGCTCTTATGGTCTTCGTGTTCCTTCTACATATAGGTTAGTCTTAAACGTTAGTAGAAGCCCGTTATTTGTTCGGCACACTGCTTACTCCGACCGATTTCTCTTCATCTTCACTCTGGTCTTCTCTCCAGCTGTCTCCCTTGTATGTTCATGCAGCATCTGCATTTTCCCTTCCCCCTTGGGAGGTTCTGACAGTTCGTGTCTGCTTTCCCCTGCCGTGTGCCAAAGGTCTACCTACGTTACTTCATGCTCTCTTTTTTTTTTTGATCACTTTCGGTCGCATGCACATGCCATCGCTGTTTATACAGATGGTTCTAAATCTTCTGACAGTGTTGGGTTCACGGCGGTGTTCCTTGACAATGTTTCCAGGGTCATTTGTTAGAGTCAATTAGTATTTTTACCTTTAAGTTGTATGCCATCCTCATAGCGCTTCATATTACACGTGTCTCCTTCGGCGTTTGTAATCATTTCAGAATCCCTCAGCACTTTACAGGCCATTACACAATTTGATTCCCCATATCCACTGGTCCTTTGCTGTGTGGCTAGCAAAAACAAAGACGTTATTTTCTGTTGGGTCCCTCGACACGATGTGCAGGGCAATGAACAGGAGGATGTTGCTGCACGGTCAGCACGGTTTCCTATAGAGGTATTCTGTTCAGGGATTATTTTACAGTCATCTCTGCCTGTCTTCACGGCTGTTGGCAACAACGGTGGTCAGACATGCACAATAACAAACCGCACTCTATTAAACCACTTTTAGGTGTGTGGCCATCTTCTTACCACCGTTGCTGCACTCAGAAGACTATGCTCTCCCACCTCCACATCAGGCACACTCGCCTTATCCATGGATATCTCATGGAACGACACCTTATTCCTCTCTGTGAGGTTTGTTGGGTCCTTATTTCAGTTCTTCACTTTCTTGCGGATTGTCTTGTTTACCAGTGAGCTCCCAGGATTTACCTCCATCAACACCGCTGCCCTACTGCTCTTGCCTTATCTTCCCTTCTTGCAGACGGCCCTGCCTTTGACCTACGATCATTTTTTGTCTTTTGTCAGCAACTGCTTTACTATACAAACTTTGACACATAGTCCTTAGCGTCCCTTCCAGCCCTTTTCTCCCCTCACCTCTGATCCCCTCTCCACTTGGCTGTTTATAGCCCCGGCACTTTTCTGCCCAGCAGTGCTGCATGACCCTTGTCGGTTTAGCACTTTATTTGATTATAATAATTCATTTAATTATTTAAGTAAATTTAACATTTGTTTAATTTTGAGTGTGCTGACCAAGGTGACCACCCCTAGTCCAGAAAAATCAGTAATCCAGAAAGGCTTAAGAACCAAAGGTTCCAGAAAACTGATGTGTGTATATATATATATATATATATATATATATATACAATAATCGTGAACAAGCGATACAAGATGCAAAACAACACACTAATACAAGAACACTTATCCCTGAAGCATGTAAATAATAACACTTAACCTTTGTCACTTTCACAGCGTCAAGTTTGGCAGATGATAAGCACTTCCAGCAATCACTTACACCTAAGTGTTCAGCCAGTGGTACTCAAGGGGCACCTATAACTATCATCGCGCTCTTCCGTAACCTCTGTACACTTGCAACTATCATCCGAACACTTGCCAGCACTTATCATTCTCTATCATAGATCCAGAACTTATAACAGTGTATCATTGATTTGGCACTTATATATAATCATCTATCATCGATCCAAACTATGTAACCGTTTCATCGTTCACGCACATGTAATTGTCTATCATCTTCCATGTCTATCATCGATCAAAGCCCCTATAATTACCACTCAGTAATCACCTATAACCAGTAACTGGTGTATTTAGGCATCCTGTAAGGAAACCAGCGGCTAACAATTAGAAACAGAAATGAAATCTTAGAATTCTGAAATTGCAGAACACTTACAAATTATACACTTAGAGATTATAAATCAATTAGCACTTGCAAATTAAAAAAAAACAACGAACATTTAGAAATAATAAAAACCCACACTTAAAAAAAAATAAAATTAAAAATACTTAGAATTAAGAAGTTTGGGAAACGTTAGATATTAGAAATCAATGATAACTTATAAATTAGAGATAAACTAACGCTTAGAAAAGAGTTAAACACTTAGAAACGAGATAAGCAAAGTCTCGGAAATAAATTAAAACTTAGAAATTACACATCAACGATTATTATAATCATGGGGGCGCTAAACCCGTAGGATTATACAGCGCCTGTGGGGGGAGGGATGATAGGCATTCAGGCTCAATTCAGGGAACTGTAGCACAGATTCAATTCCCTAGATCAAGAGCCCCTCATCAGCGTCAAGGAACCTCCGTTGAGGGGTACACATCAACGAAAACTTAGATACTAGAAATAAACTATATAAAATGCTCATGAATTATAAATAATTAGAAACTGACGAACTAGAAACTAGAAGCCACCGAAAACTTAGAAATTTTAAATAAACCAAATACCAGTATAAAACTAAGAACTTAGAAACAGGCGATTTCTTAGAATAGCAACCTAGAAATTTCAGCATTTCAGCTGATGACTTTTTTTTTTCAACACTGGGCACCTGAAGGGCAGTTTAACGATGGCTTTTTTTTCATATCTCTTGGTTAGCGCTAAACCTACGCGGGACAAGCAATTCCCGGGGTAAGGGAGGGGGGGTAGGTAAGCAGGTTTAATCTCAGGAGAGGCTGAGCTCCAATGCCTTGTATGACGAGCATCCCCCGTTGTAGGGGAAGGGGGAAGGACAGGAGGGTTCAATGTTTTGAAAAGCCATCCAAAAGGGGTTGTGAAGTCTTGAGTGCCACTTAAGGCATCGGTATGGAGTTGTGAATCATTTTGGAAACAAGGATTTACCAGCATTTTGATAAACCATACCCCCGGCCGGGATTGAACCCGCGATCAGAGAGTCTCAAAACTCCAGACCGTCGCTTTAGCCACTGGACCAGCTAGCCACAATAAGATTCATCCAACTAGGTATATTTCTACACCATAGGAAAGTTAGCACAGGCACCTCTGTGACCACAAATGCAAGTTTTTACAGACGAATCTCCAGCTAGCGTGGCCGTGACGAACTCTAGCTCAAGTCCCTTCACTGCCGTCAACATGACTCAAGAAATCGTAATGACACGATTGCAAATAAACCATACCCACGGCCACACTAGCTGGAGATTCGTCTAAAAACTTGCATGTGTGGTCACAGAGGTGCCTGTGCTAACTTTCCTATGGTGTAGAAATATACCTAGTTGGATGAATCTTATTGGTCTAGTGGCTAACGCGACGGGCTGGAGTTTTGAGACTATGACCGCGGGTTCAATCCCGGCCGGGGGTATGGTTTATTTGCAATCGTGTCATTACGATTTTTTGAGTCAGCATTTTGATCAATGAATGCAATGGGTTGGCCACTTGTAATCCCGGGCTGGGCACTTGTAATCCCGGGCTGGGCACTTGTAATCGCGGGCTGGGCACTTGTAATCGCGGGCTGAGCACTTGTAATCACGGGCTGAGCACTTGTAATCGCGGGCCGGGCACTTGTAATCGCAAGCTGGGTACTTGTAATCGTGGGCTGGGCACTTTTAATCGAGGGCTGAGCACTTGTATTCGTAGGCTGGACACTTGTATAATCTCCTGTAACCACGTTATACGTCCACATACAGCACTTTAATTATCCTGTAACCACGTTATACGTCCACATACAGCACTTTAATTACCAGGTCAACATTTTCATTCCTGGTCAAAGACTTTCAATGAAGAATGTCTTTAGTTCCAATGGAATTCTCATATAAAAATTCCAGTAATAATAATAATAATAGTAATATCTTTATTTCTACAAGTACACGAACAAGGTATACAGTCCTAGCTGACATCAATGACATACTACTATATAGAAAGCCGCTTGTTATGCCGAGCATTTCTGGCAAATCAGGTCAGTTTTGTCCCAGGATGCGACCAGTCCACTAACACCCAGGTGCCCATTTTATACTGATGGGTGAACAGGGACAGCAGGTGTCCTACGGAAACATGTTCCTAATGTTTTCCAGCCGTACCGGAGATTCGATCTCCGGACCTCAGTGTTTGAGCTGAGTGCGCTAGCGATCCAGCTACGGGACACGCTTATAGACTTATAACATGAAAATAATTCCAGTGGAATTTTTGCATAAAATAATTCGAATGTGATCCTAGAATAAAAATAATCCCAATGAAATTCTAGCATAAAAATAATCCCAATGGAATTCTAGCATAAAAATAATCCCCATGGAATTCTCGCATAAAAAATAATTCCGATGGAATTCTCGTATAAAAATAATTCCAGTGGAATTCGCTTATCAAAATAATTCCAACTGAATTCTCATATAACAATAATTCCATTGGAACTTATATATAAAATAATTTTTCCGTGCGGCCTTCGTCCACCCCCCCCACCCATTATTTTTATTTATTAAAGGTAATTACAACATATCAGGATAATGCTTGGCTGTCAAATCCAGCTTAGGATCCAAGGTGGTATGAATAGCTGGATATCAGATTATTGTTATAATAAAGCGCTAAATCCTCAAGGGCCACACAGCGATGCTCCTGGATACAGAATTCCTAATAATTCTCATTATTATTTTTTAAAAGATTTCCAACCTCTGGTTGGAAATCTTAAAAAAAAAATAAAATAAAATGAGAATTGTTAGGAATCAGAGCAACCTTTCATTAAGGCAACGTTCTCGTGCTATCCAACTTGTCGACACACTGCCTTTCAACTTTTCTACTCTCTATAATAATAATAATAATAATAATAATAATAATAATAATATCAGGCTAAAATAAAGAGTAAAACAAATATGATGCTAACCTAACTTAGGCTTTCTCCTAAATTCGGGAATGTGTTTTAGTGTCAGTACTGAAGATCACCAGAGCAATACAGTGTTTTTCGAAATCTACCAGGTTCTTGGTTACAGTCTACCAGGTTCTTGTTTACAGTCTACCAGGTTCTTGTTTACAATCCACCAGGCTCTTGTTTACAATCTACTAGGTTCTTGTTTACAACATACTCGGAGCTTGCTTACAATCTACTCAGTTCTTGTTTAGTCTACCTGGTTCTGGTTTACAATCTCCCCGATTCTTGTTTATAATTTCCGCTGTAGAAGATCGGTCAGTCGTCTCTTTCTACGTTGCAACAAATCACTCCCACCTCCCCCTCTCTCTCTCTCTCTGTTGCTGTTTACAATCCCCGCTATAAAAGATCATTTTTATCTCCGCTGCTGTTTATAATCCCCGCTGAAGAAAATCATTCATCTCTCTCTTCATATAAATTTGACAGTGCCGGGTTATATTGAATAGCTGTCTCGTTTCCATGACGAACTCACGAGCTCAGTGATATTATTATTATTGGAATGATAAAATATGCAAAACATGCTGTTACTGCGATAACGTTTCGCTCATTGAAAACTACTTTTGCTAATGAGTCTTCATGATCATGCACCTGTGGGCATTACGGATAATGACACCTCCAGTTCACATCGGCAGTGGTTGTTAAATAGCATACAACGTAACGAGGTTGAGGATATATTCAAGTGTGGACACTCTGAGGTGTGGACACTGCGGTTCCCACACCACAAGACCCAACGTTTACAAAACTCGTACCTAGAAACCCTTCAAAGTTACGATCAACTGGGAATAAAATCCAAGTGCATAAACGAGCAAAAAGAACAAAAATACGTGAATACAATTATGAAACCCGAAAACATGTATCCTCCTTTTTACCTTCAAAAACTGAAGCTTAAATCGCTGGTGAATCTGTCGATGACAGCCATTTTCACAACCTTCAGTGAGGGAGGGCAGTGTTTGTAATTCAGGCGTCCAGAGTCGCTACCACTAGGATATTCTCCCACTGGTCATTGAGACACTTTTAGCTTGGAAAACCTGTATTATATGATTTTCTACCTGTACTGTGGCTTTATCGTGTACTTGATGAAGGGCCACGGTGTGTGAAATGATGTATAATAAATGTTTTCCATTCTAAAAGTGTCCATGAAATTATCACTTGCCGGTATGCTCGTGTCTACCTTCTACCACCGTCCTCTGTCCAGGTTCTCCATTTTCCAAAGAGGAAAATGGAGAACCTGGTAGACACCTGGTTCAGCGCAAACCTTCATTACAGACCACGTCTGACAAGTCATACAAGAAATAAATACCTAAATATGACACGTCTACGTTATATATAATGAAGGTTGGGTCCGCAACTATATATTTACGTCATACTTGTAGGCAATACCTGCCACCCAGTAGTACGTACCACTACGCCCTGTACTGAAGCCTACAAATAAAGCTTCGTTAGTTTGTGTGGTATGCCATAATAAAGCTTACAAGCCTCGTTAGGTAATTACGGTATACAATAATTGGCTTCATTACAAACCCTTACTCGTAGAAGAACATTTTTTAAATTATTTAAGACCTAACCTAAAATAGTGTATATTAAGAATTTGCCTTAATTTCATACAGTACAAAGAACAACGTTGTGAATATGGAGGACCGGTTGGTCATTACAAGATCTCCTCCGTTTTGTACTCACGAGGCTTCCATTTTGAAAAAAAAAATTCGCACAGGATCGCGCTGAATCACGTCTACGGTTATCAATCCCAGGCGAAACAAGTCTCAATAACGTCTTGCTCTGTATTACGTGCCTCGCTGTCTTGGGAGATGTTGACAGGAATATATTTCCCCCTACATTAACGGAGTATAATACCAACAAGTCGATGGATTAGATACATGTGCAACACTCGGGTATCTTTATCCTTTTTTATTCAAAACAGAGATGCCCAGGTATTACACAAATATCTAATTATCCTTATAATTCCCTCTAGATTTTCTCTCAGATGTTAGTGTCCCTCTGGAGTACTGCCACCGCTCCTCACCACACGGAGGAGTCTCGTCATAATTATATTATTATTGTATTTAGGGCGAAGCGCTAAAACCGTAGAGATATTCCAGGGCCTGGTGGGGATGGGGGGATTAAAGGAAAAGCAATTATGTTCAGTCCAAGAAAGGGTGAAGTTCAAGTCCAATTCCTTGTATTAGCAGCTCCTGACTAGCATCAAGGCACCTCCCTACAGGGCGGTTCAATCCTGTCACTCTATATACAGTAGTGTTGAGTACCCTTCAACACCCAAGTCTCTTATCTACTCCAATCGCTATGTTATTTTAAATTAGTATTTGCTACTTTATTTTGTGTCAACACATTTTACTCCGAATATATGAACATTTTCATGGCTACTTAATTTATTTTTAAATAGTATAAATGCACTTACATTTAATTAATATCTACACGTTTTCATGGACAACTATCTTGCTTTAAATTATCTACTTATTTTCTTGGACAATTATTTTATTTTTAAATTGCATCTCAACATTACATTTTTAGTAAGCCTAGAGACGCTTCCTTAAACGAACAGGATTCGAACCCACACCAGCAAACTAGTCTTACAACATGGAGGCTGGACAATTAATTGATTTTTAGCATCTGTGCATTTCAGAGACAACTTTTCTAATTTTAAATTAGCATCTATACAATTTCAATATTTTCGTCACTGATAACTATTTTCTGACATCAGTGCTGTCCTCTCAAGCTCTAATGCCAATAAACCATACCCCCGGCCGGGATTGAACCCGCGGTCATAGAGTCTCAAAACTCCAGCCCGTCGCGTTAGCCACTAGACCAGCTAATGCCAATATTCCTAATGTATATAACTCAATCCAGTTCAACATTTTTCTAGTCTTCAAAATTAATTTTAACAACGCACTGTTTAATACACAGGATATATACACCGAGAAGTATATTGCAGTAAGCGTATATATGCCGAGTTTACTTTAATCCCTATTTAAGGGACCTAAGCATTCTTGTCTGGTGGTGAAACGATCCCCGGCATGGGTGGAAACGTTTACCTAGTAGTAAAAAGGTACCTGGGTGTTAGTCGACTGTTGGGAGTCGCATCCCAGAGAAGGTGTTAGCATGTATTAGAACTGGACTTGAAAATGAGCTGAGGTAGGAAAACAACTATTAACCTGTAGCTTCAAATGTGTAAAACAAAAAAGTTTGTGCAGCCTTAATGACTAGGTTAGTCAATAGGCTTCGAGCCCCATTAACCAAGCATGTTTAATACTTTTATCTTGTTCTATTATTACAGCACTGAAATTTAATATCTGTTATTCTCAGAAAGGTTAAGTTAACGTATATTAACCTATATTTGCGTATAATTCACAGACAATAACGATATAACAAAAACGGCAGCTTACGTTTGGCACCGCAAGACGTGTCCTAGTACATGAAAAACGTTGGTAACCTCATGCACGCTAAAAAAAATTGAACCCGGTAATCCTGAAATCTAGAAATATTACAATATATAAATCCTGAAAGCTAGAACAGTGAAATCGAGCGGTTCTGGAATTCAGCAATCCTGGAGTCATGTAATCCAGAATTCTACCAATGAATCTAAATACTCCTCGACTCCAGTATCATGAAATTTAGTATTCATTGACTCCATTAATCCTGGAATATTGGAACAATTTGCTCCACTAATCTTGGAATCATCTACTTCAGTAATCCTGGAATCAGACTCCAGTAATTCTGAAATCTTCGAGTCACTGACTCTAGTAATCCTGGAATTTTGGTATCAGTGACTCTAGTAATCCTAGAATAATTGACTCCAATAATCTTGGAATCTTGGCATCATTGACTCCATTAATCCTGGAATCTTAGAATAAATTACTCCGGTAATCCTGGAATCTTGGAATGACTCCAGTAATCCTGGAATAATTGACTCCAGTAATCCTGGAATAATTGACTCCAGTAAATTCTGGAATAATTGACTCCAGTAAATCCTGGAATCAATGACTCCAATAATCCTGGAATCAACGACTCCAATAATCCTGGAATCTTGAAATCACTGACTCCAGTAATCCTGAAATCTTGGAAGCATTACTTCTGAGTAGGCTTTATCCTTGACTTAAATAAAGGAAGCTGAAAGGCGTTCAGTCTCACAGGACTGTAGACTCATATCTGTTGACAGAGTGCATACACTTGCTATTGGTGAACAGGTATACACAGCAGGTGTATGTACACAGGTGTGCAACAAGTGAATGTATATGCAACAGGTGTAAATAGCTACCCAGCAAGTTCATGTATACAGGTGTATGTATACAGGTATATATACACATCAGGTTTATGTACATACATCAGGTTTATGTACATACATCAGGTTTATGTACACACATCAGGTGTACGCATTGTGACCGGTGTATGTGAACTAAGCAGGTATATGTACACACAGATTAGGCATGTACGCAGGTGTAGGCATTGTATATACACAACTCAGGAGTGTGTCTACACAGATTAATGCAGACACAACAGGTATATGTACACACAACATAAATATGTGCACACGTGTACATACAGTACATGTATGTTCACACAGAAGTTTTACATACACATATAGGCGTATGTGCACACACGTAGGCACATGTGCACATAGCAAGTGAACGTACACATAGCATGTGTAAGTACACGCACGCATGCGTATAAACACCAGATGTACGTTCACACAGCAGTACTTCTTGAATCAGACATTATGTACGCACAACAGATGTACGTACACACAGTACTCCCTGAATCAGGCGTTACGTAAACACAACAGGTATATGTACACACTACTAATTGAATCAAGCGTATGTACAGGCAACAGGTGCATGTACATACAAGGTGTATGTAAACAACATGCATACGTACACACAACAGCTGCACGTTCACAAGCAAGTTTACGCATGCAGGTGTAGATAAAAGATAGCGTTGCTTGTAGCTAAATGCAGCGATAATAAGACTGCAAGATTGACAGTGCATAAATGATAGATGGCAGGATAGAAAATGCGGTGTAGAATGACTGCAGAATAGACAACGAACAGGATAAAGGATAGACCGTGCAGAATCGAGTGCGCCATTGTGCAGGACAGAAAACATGATAGTACAGCATAGTCAGAGTACAGGAGAGACAACGTATTAGGAAAGATTGAGTACAGGACTGGCAGAAAATAAGACAGGCCAGAGTAGAAGATAGTGTGTGTGTGGGGGGGGAGAGTGTGCAGGATAGAGTACAAGTTCGAGTGCAGGGTATGCGAGGGTAGCAAGGCGGTGGTACCGGGCCGTGAGGCAGGCAGACTAGACAAGCTAGGCCCCGGGCCCGAGCTAGGTCCTGGATCCTAGCTACCTATCCTAGCAAAGTAAGAGGTGGTGACTGAGGTGGTGGAGGGCTAGGCTGCCATATGCTGCTGGTCCAGCCGCGATGCTGCGTACCTCTCATTATTTTTCCTTCACTCCGATACCGCTTAATTGTACCTGCTCGGGGCCGCCATTTGGATGGCTCTTATATTAGCGTTTAAATCTCCAGGCTGGCCGGGGCCGGCGCCAGCCACCGCACGCGCCTTCCCTACACTCTCATCTCCACTCATACGCTCAACTCGAGCTCTAGCTGGCACCGCTGCCGCCGTTAGTATCACCGCCGCTGAAATATTCCGAGTGCCAAAAAAGAGGTGGGTCTGGTCCATGCCCTAGGGCAGCGAGGAGGGCGAGCGAGGCTAAGATGCTGCTGGACCAGCAACACTTGTTCCTCAACACACTGCAACACAGCCTGTGTGGCCGTGAGGCGTGCCTCAGGTGTTGCTGCTGCCCTGGCCCCCACCAGGTGTCACCCAGGGGGGAAGCTGTGTAGTGTATGTGTGCGAGATAAAGCCAGAGCTCAGGTGCATCACAACCCAGTAATTATTCATCTCCACCTAACTACAGGTAAAACTCTAAAACACTCGGGGATTCTCACCTCGACACGACCAGTCCATCCATGGGTGCAGCAGTAAATAATCCAGAAATCAACACATATCACTATTTAAGCTTATAAATCCACTTTTAATTGGGTTTTGCACTAATATCACTGTACCCGGCCGGCGCACACACTCCCCCGACCATCTCACAACTCTGACTGACTGGCCAACACCTCGAGTACTCCAGCGCCGGGATGAGAGCAGCGCAGGGGATGAGGAACCAAGCCAAGACGCTCTTCAAGATTATTTTATTTCATCACTTATTCTCTATATCCTCGCATACCAGCGTTCACTTCGTTTTCAACCCACCATATGTACACCAAAAAGTAGCAGGAAAACATACCTTTCTCAAATTCTCATCTCCTGGATGGATTATTGAATGTTCCGTCAGGGCAGGTATGCCCAGACTCCCTGCCCCTTCGTACCTCCATGCCATATCACGTGACTTCTACCCGAGCCAAAATTGTTGATACTTGATAATTAATACCTTCCAACAGCCACTAGCCAATGGACTTGAGTGATCCAAGGGTGAAGTGTATGTGGGTGCCCATGAGGGGAGGTGAGGGGGGAGCTGAGTGTGTATTGGGGAGGGGGAGACGGGGCATTCACAGTGGCTTCTATTACTGATGCCACCGCAGTAACCACATGGTTATCGTCTGTACGGTTTGCGTTATTGGTGCACCCTGTATGTGTGCGTATATGTGTGTATGTGTGCGTATATGTGTGTATGTGTATGATATACAAACTTGATGCAATAAAACGACTATTTGATTAAGAATTCTCCCAAAATGTTGATGACCGTGTTTTTGAACCCCCGTTCAAAGTGCAGTAAATTTATTTTGGGATAATTGGAAAAAGTCTTTAACTAAGATTACAGCAACATACATATAACATTGAAACTTGGTAAATGTCACATAGTTTGTTTATTCATGCTAGAGATTTTTTACCACCATATTGATTCTAAAAATGTAAAAAAAAAAAATTATAGCATGCAAATCTATGGCCGAAATATAATAAGAATCGAACTTCATAAAAAACAGTACTCTTTGCATTGTGAATATATGAGCCCAGAATTTTATAAATTATTTAATTTATAATGGAGAGAATTTGTGAGTATTACATGCTAACCTGTCACTCTTAAATTTTACCTGACATGTGACCTGACCTAAAAAAAACAACAACAAGGGAAAGGAATTCCCACGCTCACTGAGTGGGATCATATGTGAGGTCACATGAGAAGTTGGTTATATTTCAGCTTTATAAGTCTTCTGTTGTCTTATTGTTTTTACTGTTCCCTACTACTGTTTTTTGCTGTTGTTATGGTGCATGATAATATATCATGTATTTCCTGTGATCATACTGCATGTGCATGTATATACACTCTGAATTTGTTTCTGAATTCGCTTAACAGTGCTTGCTAACTAAATTGTTTGCCATCTTAATGACAGTATAAGTAACTTATGAAACTGAGCTTGACTTCAGTAATTACCGATTCTATGTCATCACTAGGGAAAGCTGACTCATAATGACTTAACACAATCATTGGCGAAGTCAGGTACAGATACTCAAAAAATCAAAGAAAGGGAATTAATGTACAGGTTTTTATGGATTCCATCACACACTGAATTACTCCTTCATGATAAGTTAATAAGTTAGTCAAAGAAAGTACCCTGAGAAACATGCAGAACATAACTTTGGTATATCTTTATTTATCATTCGGAATAATATTAGAAGTAAGCAATAAAAGTGAATGTCAAAAGAATGCAGTTAGAAACCTGAGTAGATCTATTCTCACTATGATAACATGAACGTAAATAAGTACGTTTATGGAGCAGCTTGTAATGAGAACAGAGTGACTGATGCTGTAGTAGTCTAGTCAGGCTTATTCTTGATTACAGGTACTTTTGGCAGTTTGACACACACCTGATGATCAAAGTAAATGTAAAGTATGTGATCAGCCTTCTAGTCACGTTCCTGAACACTATGAGCTTGATTGTCCACTTGCTGAGGAATATCGAGATAGTCTAATAACCTCTGCGAAATATCAATCTATCTTATTAATGAACACGAGACGCCAGACATATTAAGCAAATATCAAATTTTACTTGCAACAGATAAGACAATTGTAGATACAAAATTTGATGTGCTCCAATTACTAACCTCTTCTTCTATATTAATTACTTAAAAAAAGTAATTTCAAAGTTGGGTTGTTTGAACATGCATTGGTGTAATACTGAAGATCAGGAATAATGGAGTGTTCATTTTATGAATGAAATGAAGCAGGATACGCTAGCACTAAGAGAAACAAGACTAGATGGAATGGAAGAATTTCAATGAGGTAGGAGAAAATGAGGTAAATTTGGTATGTCTGGGAGAACTAAAAATGAAGGAGTAGCGATGATATTGAATGATCAAACGTGGAATGGAAAAAAGAAAAAGAGCAGAAATATTTAAATTCATGTATTAAATGGATTAGGGTAAAAGTGAGAAGTGATAAGTAAACAGAAGCAGTTTATGCACCAGGTGAGGGGAGTGGAGAGAGTGAGATAAATTGTGGTAGGTAATAGGGAAATTTTCAGGGAGTTTTGAATACAATGAATGAATAATTGCTGTGGGTGATCAAAATACTAAAGTGGAACAAACTGCTGTATAGGGCTTAATAAGAAGTTTGGAGTACCAGGGGTAAATGTTTATGAATTTCTAACTGAATTACAAGTAGACAGAGATTTGGTAATAGGTAATACTTAAGGCAAAAACATTAAGTTGACGATATATGAAGAAGTGCGCAGTGACAGTCGTTTGCTGTATTATGTATTGGTGGTTAACAAGGTGGGAAGACTACTGGACGTGCATGTTTTTAAAATATCAACTAATATGTCAGATAATTATTTAATGGTAGCTACAGTACGAGTAAAAGGCTGCTGGAGTACAAGGAGAATGGCATCAGTGTGTAAAAGTATAGGAAACAATGGGAGACATAAACAACTGTGAGTAGAAACTTGGAATAAAGAGTACAGATAATGAGGAGGTCACAGAGGTATGGGTAGATCTAAGAATGCAGTACCAAAGTGCACCATAAAAGTTTGTGAGTATTGGAGGGTGGGTACGGGTAACACGAGGAATGATTGGTGGTATGATGAGTTAATGTCTTTAGGGTGGTAAGTGAAAAAAAAGTTAGCATATGATGGGGCTTCATAATGTAAAAATTATATATATAATGAAGAGTATGTGGAAAGGATAAGAGAGGTAAAACGAGTACAGAAAGATTGTAATAGAAGAGTCATTGAGAGAATGAGTCTTTAAATATTAATAATTATTATCATTATTGCAATCGTAAACAAAACCCGTATGGATCATACAGCTTGATGAGAATAAGAAACGGTTTTGCATCTATGTCCTTTTACCTAACAAGATGGGAAAACCTGGAAAGCAAACTGATTCGTCAATTAATGAGAATATGAATATTATTAATATAATCAAAACAAAGCACTAAACCTACAAGGGTCATACAGCGCTACAGGGCAGGGGTTCTCGTGATCAAGGAGCAGCTAGGTGGAGAGGAGAACAGAGGTAGAGATATAAAGAAGCTGTGAGGAGCATTAAAGGAAGTATCATCAAAGTTTGTGTAGTAAATCAGTTGCTGTCAAAAAGTCAGTGAAGGAATCCGTGACAAAGGCGGGTCCATCAGCAAGGAGGGAAGATAAAGTAAGGACGTAGAGCGGTAACGACGTCGGAGGTAAATTCTGCGCACTCGTTGATAGACCGGACAGTCCAATAGAATATGGCCAACTGAAACTGGAACCTGACAATTCTCAGAGTGGAACAGGGCGCTTCTCCATGAGATACCCATGAGCAAGCCGAGTGTGCCCGATGCGATGATGGGAGTGTAGTCTCCCAACCTCGACATCGATGACAAGAAGATGGCCAGAAACCTAAACTTGGCTTGATAGAATGCAATTTGTTAAGTGTTATATCAGTTGTCGTATCAGTGTTGTATCAGTTGTTATATGTTGTCGTCAACAGTTGCGAAGGTGGTTAGAAATTACAACAAAATAGTCCGTGAATGGAACGCTTCTATATGAAACTAAGAGTTCATGTACTGCTGACCGTGCAGCAGTGTCTGCCTGTTCATTGCCCTGAACGTCAGCATGACCAGGGACCCAACAGAAAACAATATCTTTGTTGTTGTTAGAAATGCGGTGTAACCAAAGTTGTATATGAAGAACCAGGGGATGAGGTGCATCAAATTTGTTAGTAGTTTGCAAATCTATTAAAAGGAAGTCTGAGACTATTACAAATGGCGAGACAGGATAGATGCAATACGGATAATTACTACGAGAATTGCATACAATTTAGCTGTAAAAATGCTGGCCGAGTCTAATAAATGCTAAGGACACATCCCTGGGGGATATGTCCTTAGCATCACCCTCAGTTTTTACAAAGTCCGGGGAAAGCAGATTATTAACCCAAATACAGAAATGTCTCTCAGAGGTTCTTAAGGAAAAATGGCAGGTTCCCTTGGAGGCCTAAGGAGTGAACCTGGGCCAAAATGTTATATCTCCAAGTAGTGTCATATGCCTTCTCAAGATCAAACAGAATGGCAATATGGCATTATGAACATACGTATCTAAACGGAGTAAGAGGTCAGTAGTAGAAAGGCTCTTACGAAAGCCATATTGACTAGTGGAGAGATTATTGTGTCTCTAAATACCACATTAAATGTCTATTTAGCAGATGTTCCTTCACCTTGCAAACTGCACTGGTAAGAGCAATGGAACTATAGTGGAAGGCATCAAGTCCTGAAGTACCTGGTTTACGAAAAGATAGAACAATGGCAGATTTCCATCGCTGGGGAAGAACTCCTTGCAACCAAATAAGATTAAATAGACGTGAGAGGACAGAACAAGCTGACAGATATAAACGCTGGAGTATATGAATATGAATACTGTCAGGCCCATCTGCCGATGATCGACAAGCTGAAAGTGCTGACTCTAGTGCTAGAAGTGAAAAAGAAACATTATAAGACTCTTCTCTGCTGGAAGAAAAGTCTAAGGGCTCTAACTCTCTGGCAGACTTGGAGGAAAGAAACGAGAGGCATAGATGGAGCCCCTGAGAGATACGGACAAAATGATTACCAGTTTCAGTGGCAACTTCTATAGGATTTGCTATAGTAACACCAGCAACCCGAAGAACGGGAGCTGGGTCTGGAGAGTATTTGCCACACAGTTTCAGTACTTTTTTCTAGACTGTACTCATAGAGGAAGCCGAAATGATGGTAGAAACATAATCCACCAATAATGGCATTTAACTTCGTGGATGACACGGCTGGCGACTGCTCTCGTCCGCTTAAAATTAAGGAGTTGCTTTGTGGTCCTATTGTAACTATATCTGCCCTATGCAGTGCGTTTCAAATGTACCGCACGAGCACAAGCAGGAGACCACCAAGACACACATTTCTGAGAATGCCTGCCCGAGGTTTGGGTATGGAATGTGAAGCCGCGGTTAAAACTGAAGTCGAAAATATGTGTAACAGCTCATCAGCAGAGGATGAAGAAGGGTCCTCACTAAAAGAAGTTTGACTTGAGTACAGGTCCCAGTTTGCTCGGTCAAATTGCCAACGTGGGCTTCGAGGAGGAGGAGAATATGAATGGAAAGTAAGGATAGGAAAATGATCACTATCTTGTAAATCTGGGAGTACAGACCAGGTAAAGTCTAGTGCAGTTGATGAAGAGCAAACTGAGAGATCAATGCAAGGGAGAGATTGAGTGTGAGGGTCAAAATGAGTGGGAGTACCCGTATTTAAAACATGGAGGGGGAGAGGAGTGAGGAGAGCCTCTAACTGAATGCTTCGAGAGTCACAGTGAGACCTTCCCCAGAGGAAATGGTGAGCATTAAAATCGCTTAATAACAAAAGTGGTGATAGATAGTGCCCGAGAAGGAGAGAGATACAAAGAACAGACCGTATACTACTTATTTAAGTAGATGCGTGCTGCAGTGTAAAGCAGCAAAGTATGAACAAAGATCTGATGGTATGGTATACCGGTACATACAAGAAGTGCACTTTAATTAAAGGTTCCATCGGGAAAAGGATCCAATGAATGTAATAAAGTACAGAATAAGACGGCATGAATAGCAGTGGAGCATAATTTGGGTTCTTGTAAACAAACACAAACAGGGGAAAACTGGGAGAGCAATACCTGAAGCTCACCCCGATTACTTCTGAGGCCTTGGATATTCCACTGTAAATAAGCCATGATTTGTGAAGAGAAGTACACAGGAAATATGATGCAGTAGATATCTATGGACTAGAAGGGTTAATAAAATCCACATGTGGAGGTAGCAGAAAATGAGTAAACAGTGAAGAATTGGAACGCTGCAAAAAAAAAAAAAGAGTTGTGCAGATGGGGTAGAAGAGCGAAGAGGAGCGATGGTGGTGGATCAGTCTCCATTAGTGGTTTAGTCTCCTCTATATATTCGGAGATAGCTTCAAGTGTGTCGAAGGTCAGGGAAACTGTATGTGGGACAACATCAGAAACAAAATGGGAAGGGTGAGTAAAGATCAGGGCGAAGGTAGAAGTTACCAAAGAAGGGGTGAGGACGAGAGGTCAGAGTTAGCTTGGGAAGAAGATTGAAAGGGGACAGGAGAGGAAGAAACTTGGGAGGGGACAGGAGATTAAGAAACTTGGGAGGGGGCAAGAGAGGAGGAGACTGTATGAAGGGGAGGATGAATCTCCACACTCGTAGCAGAGCTGGTAAGAAGTAAAGAACTAGGTACAGAGACTGGAAAGAAAAAATATCCGGGAAGGATTAGTGAAGGAGAGGGATACTTTGGACTTCGGAGAAGTAGAGGGGCAAAGGGAAGGTGCTATTGTGCGAGGTCTTGTAGATATAGAAACTTGCAACTGAGAAGATGAAGATTTGAGAACAGAATGAGGTGACGAGGAGGTAGGGACCTCGGAGTCCAAGACTGCAAAAGAGATACAGAAGTAACTGTGGAAGGTGTGACCAGAGGGGAGATTGCGGAAGCTGGAACCCCAGAGGCTGGAGGCCTCACAGTAACTCTAGAATAAGAAATACGGGGAAGTCTTCCTTGAAGGCGTAGATGAAAGACTGCCATGGCGTAAATAAAACCTTCTGTCTTTGAGACAGCGAATTTCTTGTTCATTTAAGTAAACTTGGCAGCGACGAGAATAAGATGGGTGAGCTTCATTAGAATTAAGACAAGAGGGAGGTAGTCTATAAGATGTATTGGTAATGTCGACAGCACCACAGACTGGGCATTCTACCATTGAGTGAAATATTGCAGGTCCAATGAACCTGCAGAGTTTCACCCAGTGGCCAAAATGCCAGCAATATCTACACTGTTGTGGTGTAAGGCTCAACTTTCGGACTTGTAACCGGTGTCCTGCAATATAAACCGAGGACGGAAGCTCTCAGTGTCAAAACTTAAGCGAGTTACATTGCAGGGAAAGCGTCTCCACCTGCAGACAAGTAGTACATATGTGTCCACTTTGAGAATTGGGAGGTCTCGGAGCTCAAGCTGTTCCAGAATGTCGTCACCACATGTCTGGAAATCCTGCTGAACAATAGTATGAAGTAGAACGACGGTACCAATACAAGAATTGAGAGAAATGTGTTTTTGAATTGATACAAGAATAGCATATATGGCGGTAAGGAGAGAAAATTTGTGAGCTTTGCCATCATTTTGTACCGTGACGATGTGCGCACCATTCATGAGAGCATGAAACAAAATATTTTTACCAACATTGCTGATACTGTGATCAGAAAGATAGTCAGTGGAAGATGTCGGTTGCAGAGTGAAAAACTTAGTCCATTGTGTACTATGATGAATGGTATGTAATGGGAGAGAGTGTCTTTTTTGAGTAGAGTGAAAGGTATTCAAAGAAGTGTCAAAAGAGAAAGGTAGTGGTCATTTAGACGAGGGACCGGAGGTGGTCCGTTTTGAGGTGGGCGGGCAATCTGAAAACCATCGCACTATATAGGAAGAAGCTGGAAGCATGGTAAAAGACACAGGGAAGTTGGTTGTGTCAAGGGAGTCAGGCCGAGCCTCGGTATCAGGAGCATGTGACAAAATGTCACCCGAAGAAGTGACATCCGGTAACAAGTGACATCCGGTAACAAGGCAGGGTCGTAAGAGGGTACTGCTGCAGAAAGGGGCCCAGAGGAGCAGGTTCATGGATTTGGGACTCCATAATTAGGTCTCGCTTTTCTTTTTGATTTTAGAAAAAAAATCAAAAGGAAGCAAAAGAGGAATGGGGAGGGATAGCTCCTCGGAGAAGTGAAAGGGCTGTAAATCCCCCACCATGCCCATGAGGACCTCAGCGCAGCCAGTAGTACAGATGCGGCGTGGAACCCCATGCCATACCCTACCCTTCATGCAGTAAACCAGCAATACAGGATAGTACCTCGGCAAACAGAAGAGAGGGCAGTCGGATACCCACCACAAAGCATACCTCCTTCGGCCACCACCTCCTGGAATCCGACAGGCAGCCTCCAGAGATATACCCATCACCTGAAAGACGCCTGAAGCCTCTCCTTAGTAGACTGGAGAGGGATCGGGATCTCCAGACGTTCCAGATTCCACAGCAAGCTAAACTACCACCAAGGATCTCAACGGAATGGGATGGACCACTGTACCCTTCCCCCCAACCTAGGAACTAGAATGCCTGAGGGAAGGACCCCAAAGGCTGAAAACAGGAAAGGGAAAGGGGAGGGATGGTTAGAGGATGAGGAATGGGAAAGGAGGGATGGTGAGGATGGGACAGCTAAGGGGAGGATTGGGGGATAATTAGGTTCGGTTGGAGGAAGAAGACCGAAGGGTTCAATTCCTCAGTCCAATGGCCTCTTCGCCTTAGCAAGGAACCCCCCCCCCTTCCCCTTTGAAGAGGTAACGAAAACAAGGTGACGTTAGATGGGGAACGAGTGGAACTGCAAATATGAAGATAATATTTTGAAGAACTGTTATGTGTTGATTTCACTGAGCAAGCAGAAGTGAATGTTTGGGAAATGCATGAGTCAGTGGATATGCAACCGGGTAAAGCAGCTGGGATAGATATGTCAAAAGCAAGAGTGATTATAGTTCAGAAGTAGCTGGTGTATTTGTTCAATATATACATGAAAGAAGAGATAGTATCTAAAGACTGGCAGAGAGCATGTATAATTAATTCCTTTACATAAGAAGAAAGAGGACAAGAGATTAAGAACAATTGGGGAATAAGATTTATGTATATTAGCTAGAATTATTATTAAAAGAGTTAAAGATAAGACAGAAAGGATTGCAGAGAGAATAAACTTAGACTTAGTATGGATTCACATAGGTGAATAATACTTAAAGGAGGTTAAGGAACTATTTGTCACATTAATGGACTGTGGAGAGCAAAGCAATGTGGCCGATTTTGCAAGTATATTGAATAGTGCGATATTAAAAGCAATAAACAGTTTTAACAGGAGAGTGAGGCTGAGGTTAGGTCATGTAGGAGATAAGAGGAATGTTTTCGTAGGCCGTAAACAGGAATATATGATGTTAACATAGTTGTTTAATTGATCTGTAGATGGAATTATAAAAAATAAATAAATGCTAGGGTGTTGGGAAAAGGCACGGGATTCAGTGGTCAACACTTATTTTCTGGCCAAAGATATTACACCGATTTTAGGGTAAGTTTGTAGTGCTGATTCCGAATATGTCATCGGTTTTACTTGATTGGCTCTAGTTTTTGAGAAATTTGGTATCCCATTGAAAAACATAAAAGATGTGAAAAATATATTGATCAGGCGGGGCTAACTTACAAATCGCATTAAAATTATTTTTTAGATCATGCAATAGTCAAATCATGTAATACATACTAGCACTTCATTCTATATAATAAGAGACTGACATAGTAAGATAATTCAGATACCACTAATTACTGCATGAAAAAACGTTGTTTGTACGATTTTCTTCTATGTTGGTCATCAGCACAGTTTTGTTGAGTGAGCAGTTGGTTACCATTGTGCAATAAGATACATTTCAACCTCCTGGTCGATATTCAAGTCTCATTCGAAGAAGTCCTGGGATGTTATTGCAGTATACAAGTTCTTCATCTTGGCTGAAGTAAGGAAGGAGTTCAATCTCTCATGTCCCATAAGCTGTTATTTTAACCTCTTGTAGACGGTTCTTTTCTTTTAATCTGGATGCTAAAAGTTCAGATGCCGAAGTCATGTATTAAATCACAGAGGTCTTCTTGGAAGAACTGCTGGGGTGTTGAAATGCTTACTTCATATTCACTTCCACTGTTATCACCTGTGTTACATCCTAAACCCTGAGTTTCTTCAACATCTGAGAATGGAAGGTCAGGCAGTGTTGTAAACACTGGTATGGGAACGTCTTCCCTGTGTGGCACAGGTCTCCTTGTTGACTCCAATTCAGGATATTCCCACTTGAGTTTTCTTGTATCGACTGTAACCTTTCACATTCACCAGACAGAAATAACAACCATCGTAGTGGTGTCTCAGTTCTCTCCACACTACAGGCACACCGAAGTTTGAACTCTCCCTTTGCCAATTGTTCCACTGTTGTAAACATTCTACGCACGTAAAATGCTGTCTTCTTCTCTTCCACTCCAAAATAAGCAAGATAAGCTTGTTTTATAAAAATTGTTGTAACGTCATTGCTGGTACAAGTCCTTTCGTTAAATATAAAAATTGTCACTACATGTACATTTACACGTGTTATGGCTAAGTTCCCTGTTAATTGAGGGTAGGTCTGCATTATCTCACAAACTAGAGACAGTTTGAAAAACCTTTTGCCATTTTTGAATTCAGGAAACCCAGCGTACTCTAAATACCTTCAAATATCTTTGACAACGAAAATTCATACGAATCTGAAACGAAGTACGCCCTAAGTGTTGTTGCTCTTTGCCAATGTCTTCTCATGGAAGCTTCTGAACAGAAGTTGCAAAGGTTGGTTTAGGAGTTTGGGAGGACGTATAAAAGAAGGAAATTAAAAGTGAAGAATATTACAAATATTGGTAGTTGTAGTATCGGTAATAATGGTAAATTAGTTCGCACTGGATGCAATAATAGTTAACTTCACTCTCTAACACACATCCCCAAGGAGCTCACAAAAAATGGGGGAACACTGCAGTAAGCATACTGGCCTATGCTGATTTGGAAAGAAACAAAGAGAACGTCAGACGACAGAAAAAGGTGAAGGAAATGCAGAAGACAGGTCAAGAGAGGTGAAGTGAAGGCAAAAGGTCAGGTCAAGTCACTGGTGTTCTGAAGATTAGAGCATCTGATAATGTACTGAGACAGTCAGGCGTCTACTGAAACAAACCCAAGACTAAGATTCATGTTGCCAATTCGGTTAGACTGTGTTTATGAAGGTTAGATAATTTTAGCAGAGGATTAAATAATAGAGTGGTTATGATTTATAAAATGACAGAAAAGAGCAGTGTTTGTGTCTCCAAGACACCTAGCTTACATCTCCTGTTAGAGGTCTCTGTCTACATGTAGCATCTTAGCCATGTTAGGAACCTTATCCTCCTGGATCTTTTACAAAGCTCCTCAGTGGTTTGGGTTAAAATTTAACTGTTATAAAGTTTAATTCTTGAAGCCAGAGTCTGTTAAACTCAAGTCTCTTTCACGCCCAGATTAGCCTCCATTATATATGTAACTGTGTTGTTTAATTACTATCTATTGCTAGTATAATTACTTCATGGTGGCTTCCAGGTTGGTGTTGTTGCACAAGACCATCTGCCTATGGACACTGTACCTTGCAACTCACTGTACCTCCTGCTTGTCTTGCAGCTCTGGTGTTTTCCCTGGTTTACTGGAGGCTGTCATTCTACTGCAACGAGTACCTCACTGTTACTGGGTGTACATCACACAACTGGTAGTTATTGTTACAGGTGGCGGGGTTCCACGCCTGTACTGAGGTAGTTTCTGGTTGATTGACACATGCTGGGTTCTCTCTATGAGTAATATAAGTTAGTGGCAGTAATCATACTCATCCTAGCGGTCTATTACACTACTCACAAGAAGAGTATTTGTAAATGTGATGTATTCTTGTACTCCTTGCAAATATTGTAAATACTGATTATTGTGGTGGGGAATATGTGGATACTTAACAAACTGCCTTTACTGTTTACTTTTGCTTTTAATATTCCTCGGTAGTGTCTTGACCGATAATGTACCTTACAGCCAGGTACCACAAGCCCTTTAATTGTACGTCTGGTCGTAATGTACGAAAAATAATATAATCTACGGTCAATTATCTTAAATTATCCATCTTTCTTTATGGTTCCCTTTCTTCAGTAAAACTGCAATCCATGATAAGATGAAACAGGTTTATGTCTTATTCATCTATCTGTGTGTATTGTGCACCATTAACATATATTGTGCACCATTAACATATATTGTGCACCATTAGCATATATTGTGCACCATTAACATATATTGTGCACCATTAACATATATTGTGCACCATTAGCATATATTGTGCACCATTAGCATATATTGTGCACCATTAGCATATATTGTGCACCATTAGCATATATTGTGCACCATTAACATATATTGTGCACCATTAGCATATATTGTGCACCATTAGCATATATTGTGCACCATTAGCATATATTGTGCACCATTAGCATATATTGTGCACCATTAGCATATATTGTGCACCATTAGCATATATTGCGCACCATTAACATATATTGTGCACCATTAACATATATTGTGCACCATTAGCATATATTGTGCACCATTAACATATATTGTGCACCATTAGCATATATTGTGCACCATTAGCATATATTGTGCACCATTAGCATATATTGTGCACCATTACCATATATTGTGCACCATTAACATATATTGTGCACCATTAGCATATATTGTGCACCATTAACATATATTGTGCACCATTAGCATATATTGTGCACCATTAACATATATTGTGCACCATTAACATATATTGTGCACCATTAACATATATTGTGCACCATTAGCATATATTGTGCACCATTAACATATATTGTGCACCATTAGCATATATTGTGCACCATTAACATATATTGTGCACCATTAACATATATTGTGCACCATTAACATATATTGTGCACCATTAGCATATATTGTGCACCATTAACATATATTGTGCACCATTAACATATATTGTGCACCATTAACATATATTGTGCACCATTAGCATATATTGTGCACCATTAACATATATTGTGCACCATTAACATATATTGTGCACCATTAACATATATATGATGATGCAAAACAACCACTACGAAAGAGAAGTGAAATTCCAAGCGCTTCCGTGACTACTCACATTGTCAAGGAACAATGTTTACTGTGATCTTATTGCATATTATGATAATGTATAATCCCTGTCTACATTTCATTTGGCTCATAATAGGATTAATAGGTGTTAGGTCTCTGTATCTGACAACTCCTTCGAAATGTAGTAATGCCATGTGTAGGTGAAGTCTAGAACGATAACTATTATCCAGTAGCTCTGGGGACGTCTGGCAAGCTAGGTCCTGCCAGCTGGAACTGGGGCATGTTTACACAACTTTGGGGAGTGTGTGAGTGTGAGTTTGAGGGTGTGTGAATGGGAGTGTGAGTTGTGAGTGTGTGTGTGTGTGTGTGTGTGTGTGTGTGTGAGTGTGTGTGTGAATGTGAGTGTGAGTTGTGTGTGTGTGTGTGTGTGTGTGTGTGTGTGTGTGTGTGTGTGTGTGTGTGTGTGTGTGTGTGTGTGTGTGTGTACTCACCTAGTTGAGGTTGCGGGGGTCGAGTCCGAGCTCCTGGCCCCGCCTCTTCACTGATCGCTACTAGGTCACTCTCCCTGAGCCGTGAGCTTTATCATACCTCTGCTTAAAGCTATGTATGGATCCTGCCTCCACTACATCGCTTCCCAAACTATTCCACTTACTGACTACTCTGTGGCTGAAGAAATACTTCCTAACATCCCTGTGATTCATCTGTGTCTTCAGCTTCCAACTGTGTCCCCTTGTTACTGTGTCCAATCTCTGGAACATCCTGTCTTTGTCCACCTTGTCAATTCCTCTCAGTATTTTGTATGTCGTTATTATGTCCCCCCTATCTCTCCTGTCCTCCAGTGTCGTCAGGTTGATTTCCCTTAACCTCTCCTTGAGTGTGTGTGTGTGTGTGTGTGTGTGTGTGTGTGTGTGTGTGTGTGTGTGTGTGTGTGTGTGTGAGTGTGTGTGAGTGTGTGTGTGTGTACTCACCTCACCTAGTGTGTGTGTGAGTGTGTGTGTGAGTGTGAGTGTGTGTGTGTGTGTGTGTTTGGGTGTGTGTGTGTGTGTGTGTTTGAGTGTGTGTGTGAATGTGAGTGTGAGTTGTGAGTGTGTGTGTGTGTGTGTGTGTGTGTGTGTGTGTGTGTGTGTGTGTGTGTGTGTTTGAGTGTGTGTGTGTGTGTGTGTGTGTGAGAGAGAGTGTGTGTGAGTGTGTGTGTGTGTACTCACCTCACCTAGTGTATGTGTGAGTGTGTGTGTGTGAGTGTGAGTGTGAGTGTACTCACCTAGTTGTACTCACCTAGTTGAGGTTGCGGGGGTCGAGTCCGAGCTCCTGGCCCCGCCTCTTCACTGATCGCTACTAGGTCACTCTCCCTGAGCCGTGAGCTTTATCGTACCTCTGCTTAAAGCTATGTATGGATCCTGCCTCCACTACATCGCTTCCCAAACTATTCCACTTACTGACTACTCTGTGGCTGAAGAAATACTTCCTAACATCCCTGTGATTCATCTGTGTCTTTAGCTTCCAACTGTGTCCCCTTGTTACTGTGTCCAATCTCTGGAACATCCTGTTTTTGTCCACCTTGTCAATTCCTCTCAGTATTTTGTATGTCGTTATCATGTCCCCCCTATCTCTCCTGTCCTCCAGTGTCGTCAGGTTGATTTCCCTTAACCTCTCCTCGTAGGACATACCTCTTAGCTCTGGGACTAGTCTTGTTGCAAACCTTTGCACTTTCTCTAGTTTCTTTACGTGCTTGGCTAGGTGTGGGTTCCAAACTGGTGCCGCATACTCCAATATGGGCCTAACGTATACGGTGTACAGGGTCCTGAACGATTCCTTATTAAGATGTCGGAATGCTGTTCTGAGGTTTGCTAGGCGCCCATATGCTGCAGCAGTTATTTGGTTGATGTGCGCTTCAGGAGATGTGCCTGGTGTTATACTCACCCCAAGATCTTTTTCCTTGAGTGAGGTTTGTAGTCTCTGACCCCCTAGACTGTACTCCGTCTGCGGCCTTCTTTGCCCTTCCCCAATCTTCATGACTTTGCACTTGGTGGGATTGAACTCCAGGAGCCAATTGCTGGACCAGTTCTGCAGCCTGTCCAGATCCCTTTGTAGTTCTGCCTGGTCTTCGATCGAGTGTATTCTTCTCATCAACTTCACGTCATCTGCAAACAGGGACACCTCAGAGTCTATTCCTTCCGTCATGTCGTTCACAAATACCAGAAACAGCACTGGTCCTAGGACTGACCCCTGCGGGACCCCGCTGGTCACAGGTGCCCACTCTGACACCTCGCCACGTACCATGACTCGCTGCTGTCTTCCTGACAAGTATTCCCTGATCCATTGTAGTGCCTTCCCTGTTATCCCTGCTTGGTCCTCCAGTTTTTGCACCAATCTCTTGTGTGGAACTGTGTCAAACGCCTTCTTGCAGTCCAAGAAAATGCAATCCACCCACCCCTCTCTCTCTTGTCTTACTGCTGTCACCATGTCATAGAACTCCAGTAGGTTTGTGACACAGGATTTCCCGTCCCTGAAACCATGCTGGCTGCTGTTGATGAGATCATTCCTTTCTAGGTGTTCCACCACTCTTCTCCTGATAATCTTCTCCATGATTTTGCATACTATACATGTCAGTGACACTGGTCTGTAGTTTAATGCTTCATGTCTGTCTCCTTTTTTAAAGATTGGGACTACATTTGCTGTCTTCCATGCCTCAGGCAATCTCCCTGTTTCGATAGATGTATTGAATATTGTTGTTAGGGGTACACATAGCGCCTCTGCTCCCTCTCTCAATACCCATGGGGAGATGTTATCTGGCCCCATTGCCTTTGAGGTATCTAGCTCACTCAGAAGCCTCTTCACTTCTTCCTCGGTTGTGTACACTGTGTCCAGCACTTGGTGGTGTGCCCCACCTCTCCGTCTTTCTGGAGTCCCTTCTGTCTCCTCTGTGAACACTTCTTTGAATCTCTTGTTGAGTTCTTCACATACTTCCCGGTCATTTCCTGTTGTCTCTCCTCCTTCCTTCCTTAGCCTGATTACCTGGTCCTTGACTGTTGTTTTCCTCCTGATGTGGCTGTACAACAGTTTCGGGTCAGATTTGGCTTTCGCTGCTATGTCATTTTCATATTGTCTTTGGGCCTCCCTTCTTATCTGTGCATATTCATTTCTGGCTCTACGACTGTTCTCCTTATTCTCCTGGGTCCTTGGCCTTCTATATTTCTTCCATTCCCTAGCACACTTGGTTTTTGCCTCCCTGCACCTTTGGGTAAACCATGGGCTCATCCTGGCTTTTTCATTACTCCTGTTACCCTTGGGTACAAACCTCTCCTCAGCCTCCTTGCATTTTATTGCTACATATTCCATCATCTCATTAACTGGTTTCCCTGCCAGTTCTCTGTCCCACTGAACCCCGTTCAGGTAGTTCCTCATTCCTGTGTAGTCCCCTTTCTTGTAGTTTGGCTTCATTCGTCCTGGCCTTCCTGCTTCTCCCTCCACTTGTAGCTCTACTGTGTATTCGAAGCTTACAACCACATGGTCACTGGCCCCAAGGGGTCTTTCATATGTGATGTCCTCGATATCTGCACTACTGAAGGTGAATACTAAGTCCAGCCTTGCTGGTTCATCCTCTCCTCTCTCTCTTGTAGTGTCCCTTACGTGTTGGTACATGAAGTTCTCCAGTACCACCTCCATCATCTTAGCCCTCCAAGTATCTTGGCCCCCATGTGGGTCCAAGTTCTCCCAATCTATCTCCTTGTGGTTAAAGTCACCCATGATCAGGAGCTTTGCCCTGCATGCATGAGCTCTTCTGGCCACTCTAGCCAGTGTGTCAACCATCGCTCTATTGCTCTCGTCGTGTGTGTGTGTGTGTTTGAGTGTGTGTGTGAATGTGAGTGTGAGTTGTGTGTGTGTGTGTGTGTGTGTGTGTGTGTGTGTGTGTGTGTGTGTGTGTGTTTGAGTGTGTGTGTGTGTGTGTGTTTGAGTGTGTGTGTGTGTGTGAGTGTGTGTTTGAATGTGAGTGTGAGTTGTGAGTGTGTGTGTGTGTGTGTGTGTGTGTGTGTGTGTGTTTGAGTGTGTGTGTGTGTGTGTGTGTGTGTGTGTGTGTGTGTGTGTGTGTGTGTGTGTGTGTGTGTGTGAGTGTGTGTGTGTGTACTCACCTCACCTAGTGTGTGAGTGTGTGTGTGTGTGAGTGTGAGTGTGAGTGTGAGTGTGAGTGTGTGTGTGAGTGTGTGAGTGTATTTGTATTCACCTATTTGTGGTTGCAGGGGTCGATTCATAGCTCCTGGCTCCGCCTCTTCACTGATTGCTATTGGGTCCTCTCTCTCCCTACTCCATGAGCTTTATCAAAGCTCGTCTTAAAACTATGTATGGTTCCTGCCTCCACTACGTCACTTTCTAGGCTATTCCACTTCATGACAACTCTATGACTGAAGAAATACTTCCTAACGTCCCTTTGACTCATAGGAGTCTTCATCTTCCAATTGTGACCCCTTTTTTCTGTGTCCCAACTTTGGAACATCCTGTCTTTGTCCACCTTGTGAATTCCTCTCAGTATTTAATATGTCGTTATCTTGTCTTCCCTAACCCTCCTGTCGTCCAGTGTCGTCAGGGTGATTTCCGTGAGGCCGATTTCTTAGGTAAATTTCCCTTCACCTCTCATCGTAGTACATGCCCCTTAGCTCCGGAATTAGCGTCGTTGCAAACCTGTGCACTTTCTCCGATTTCCTGACGTACACGGTGTACAGAGTCCTGAACGATTCCTTATGGAGATGCCGGAATGCTATTCTTAGGTTTGCCAGGCATCCATGTGCTGCAGTAGTTATTTTGTTGATGTGTGCCTCAGATGTGGTCGGTATTATACTAACTTCAAGATCCTTTTTCTTGAGTGAGGTTTGAGGACTGTACTCTGCGGTCTTCTTTGCCTTCCTGATATTCATGACTTTGCACTTGGAGGGGTTGAACCCCTGGAGCCAGTTGCTGGACCAGGCCTGTAGCCTGTCCAGATCCCATTGTAGTCTTGACTGGTGCTCCTCCGATTGAATTCTCCTCATTAACTTCACATCGTCCACAAACAAGGACACTTCTGAGTCTATTTCTTCCGTGATGACATTCACATAAACCAGAAACATCATCTGTCCTAGGACTGACCCTTGTGGAACCCCTCTCGTCACATGCGCCACTCCGACACCTTGTCACGTACTATGACTCGCTGATGCCTTCTCATCAGGTATTCTCTGATCCACTGCAGTGCCTTCCCTGTTATCCCTGCCTGGTCCTCCAGCTTTTACACTAATCTCTTGTGTAGAACTGTGTCAAAAGCCTTCTTACAGTCCAAGAAAACGCAGTCTACCCACCCCCTCACTCTTGTTTTACTGCTGTCACCTTGTTATAGTACTCCAGTAGGTTTGTGACAGGATTTGCCGTCGCTGGATGTGTGCTGGTTGTCGTTGATAAGCTCATTTCTCTCTAGGTGCTCCACCCTCTCTCCCTGACAATCTTCTCCATGACTTTGCATACAATACATGTCAGTGATACTGGTCTGTAGTTTAATACTTCTTGTCTGTCTCCTTTTTTAAAAATCGGGACCACATTTGCTGTCTTCCTTACCTCAGATAGTCGCCTCTGCTCCCTCAGGACCCATGTAGAGATGTTATCCGGCCCATTGCCTTTGTGTGTGTGTGTGTGTGTGTGTGTGTGTGTGTGTGTGTGTACATTACTGAAGGAACCTGGGACCACAAGTAAAGTGATCGACATCGAGCCTGAATGACAGGCATAAGTTCCCCCATACAACTCAGTAAATCGTCACAACACGATTGCAAACAAACCTCGGAACGGGTGAGGTCTGAATCCAAGCCGAGTGAGTCGTAAAACTCCCTCGCCAGGGGTTCAGACCCCAGCCGTTCTGTGGTCTGACTCAGAGGAAACTTAAAGTCTGCAACACTACATAAAGCAACGTAATAACTCGAAATATTTAAAGTACCTCTGGAGAGAGAGTTTCGGGGGTCAACGTCCCCGTGGCTCGGTCTGGGACCAGGCCCCATGGTGGATCAGGGTCTGATCAACCAGGCTGTTACTGCTGGCCGCACACAAGCTGACGTACGAACCACAGCCTGGATGGTCAGGTACTGACTTTAGGTGCCTGTCCAGTGCCCTCTTGAAGACAACCATGGGTCTATTGGTAATCCCCCTTATAAGAACATAAGAACATAAGAACGAAGGAACACTGCAGAAGGCCTACTGGCCCATGCGAGGCAGGTCCAAGTCCCTACCGGCTTAAGCCAATGCACCCAACCTAGTCAGGTCAGGTCACATTGACTTAAGGGAGGAACACGGCAACCGACCTGTTAGCACAAGCTATCAGGTCCAACTCACACCCACCCACATCTACTCATGTATTTATCCAACCTATTTTTAAAGCTACACAACGTTCTGGCCTCTATAACTGTACTCGGGAGTTTGTTCCACTCATCCACAACTCTATTACCAAACCAGTACTTTCCTATATCCCTCCTGAATCTGAATTTTTCCAACTTAAAACCATTGCTGCGAGTCCTGTCTAGGCTAGATATTTTCAGCACACTATTTACATCCCCTTTATTTATTCCTGTCTTCCACTTATAAACCTCAATCATATCCCCCCTAATTCTACGTCTTTCTAGAGAGTGCAGTTTCAGGGCCCTTAGTCTATCCTCATAGGGAAGGTTTCTGATACATGGGATCATCTTTGTCATCCTCCTTTGTACATTTTCCAGAGAATTTATATCCATTCTGTAATACGGTGACCAAAACTGTGCAGCATAATCTAAATGAGGCCTAACCAAGGATGTATAGAGTTGAAGAACAACCTGAGGACTCCTATTATTTATGCTTCTTGATATGAAGCCAAGGATTCTATTAGCTTTATTGCGAACACTTATGCACTGTTGTCTTGGTTTCAGATTACTGCTAACCAGAACTCCTAAATCTTCTTCGCAATCCGTAATATTAAGATCTACATTATTTAGTTTATATGTGGCATGGTTATTGTCCTGTCCAACATTTAGAACTTTGCATTTGTCTATATTAAACTGCATCTGCCACTTCTCCGACCACTGCATCAGTCTATTCAAATCTTCCTGGAGTGCTCGAATGTCCTCGTCAGAATGAATTCGACGGCCTATTTTGGTGTCATCGGCAAACTTGCCGATGTCGCTCTTTATGCCCTCATCTATGTCGTTTATGTAGATTGTGAACAGCAGGGGGCCCAACACTGACCCCTGTGGAACACCGCTCGTGACGCTTCCCCACTCTGATTTCTCCCCATTTATGCAAACTCTCTGCTGCCTATTTGTCAACCATGCCTCTATCCAGGAAAAAATTTCTCCTCCTATTCCATGTGCTTTAATTTTCCTCAATAGTCTCTGATGTGGGACCCTGTCAAAAGCCTTACTGAAGTCCATATACACAATATCATATTCATTACCATGATCTACCTCCTCAAATACCTTAGTGAAAAAAGTTAATAAATTCGTAAGGCAGGAACGCCCCTTTGTAAAACCATGCTGAGATTCGTTGATTAATTTATGCTTTTCAAGGTGGCTACGAACTGCCTCGGCAATTATTGATTCCATAAATTTTCCCACTATGGAGGTTAGGCTTATTGGTCTATAGTTCGAAGCTAAGGACCTGTCACCTGTTTTGAAAATAGGTATCACATTTGCCATTTTCCACTTATCTGGCACCATGCCAGTTTGTAGTGATATGTTGAAAAGATTAGCCAAAGGTGTGCTAAGCTCCTCTTTACATTCCTTTAGAACCCTTGCATACAGTTCATCAGGGCCTGGGGATTTGTTAGGTTTTAATTTATCTATTTGCCTAAGGACCATGTCACTTGTGACCCTAATAGTGCACAGTTTATTATCGTCCTGTTCTACATAATTTATCATTACTGGAATATCGCTGGTATCCTCCTGTGTAAAAACTGAGAGGAAGTATGTGTTAAAAATTCTACACATTTCCTTATCACTGTCAGTGAGCTGACCCGAGGAACTTTTGAGTGGGCCTATCTTGTCCCTGATCTTACTTCTGTATACCTGAAAGAATCCTTTTGGGTTAGTCTTCGATTCTCTTGCAACTTTAACCTCATAATCTCTATTTGCTTTTCTAATTCCCTTTTTTATTTCTCTCTTTAACTGAATATATCGATTTCTTAATTGCCCCTCTCCTCTTTTGATTTGCCTATATATGCCTCTCTTTTGACCAATCAGATATTTTAATCTATTGTTCATCCATTTAGGATCATTTTTGTTTGATCTGATTTCCCTATTTGGAACATAATTTGACTGAGCAGCTAGAACTATGCCCTGGAAAGCATCATATCGGCAACCATCACCACCTACCTGACCCCTAGTCAGGTCATTCCAGTTCAGCCCACCTAAGTAATTTTTCAGTCCTATGAAATCAGCCAAGCGAAAGTCAGGGACGGAGACTTGATTGCCATTATTAGGGGAATTCCATGATATGTTAAAACTGAGTGATTTGTGATCACTCTCCCCAAGCTCATCATTAACCTCAAGATTATTAATTAGTGTTTCCCTACTGGCAAGAACCAAGTCAAGGAGGTTATTTCCCCTAGTTGGCTCTGTCACAAACTGTTTTAAAAAACAATCCTGGATCGTATCAAGAAAGTCACCCGACTCTAAATTTCCTGTCAAATTGCTCCAGTCAATCTGTCTATAGTTGAAATCTCCCATTAGCACAACATTTTCGTATGTAGATGCCTTACGAATTTCGTCCCATAGAAGTTTACTGCACTCCCTATCAAGATTTGGGGCCCTGTAAATCACACCCAAAATTAGTTTTTCTCGGCCCTCGAGAAGCTGTAACCAAACAGATTCAGTGGCTGACGCTTCTAATTTAATATCTTGTCTAACACAACAATTTAAATTGTCTCTGACATACATCGCTACTCCACCACCTTTCCTGTTGACCCTGTCAGTGTGGAATAATTTATAGCCTTGTATGTGACATTCAGAGGGCATCTCTCTATCTTTCAGATTGAGCCAGGTCTCTGTTATAGCAATAATATCTATGTTTCCTGCACTTGCAATTAATCTTAGCTCATCTATCTTATTTCTAACACTCCTGCTATTAGTATAGTAAACCTTAAGGGAGCTAGTCCCTTGCTGCCCTCTGCTGTCCCCCTTTGTTTGCTGACCTGTTCTATTGTCTTTATTTATAACTTCATGCTGAATGCCTTTTATACATTTACTGTTTCCAACCCTAGTGTTGCAACCTGCTTGTTTCCCACACACACCCATACCTCTATCTTCCATCAGTTTAAAATCATAGGCATTTCACCAATGGCCTTCTCAATCGAGTCTGCAAGTGCTACCACCCCTGCCCCAGAGAGATGAACCCCATCCCTTGCATACATATCATGTTTGCCATAAAAGTTGTTCCAGTTGTCAATGAATGGGATTGCAAGTTCCTTGCAGTATCTGTCTAGCCAGCAATTTACACCAATTGCCCTAGACAACCATTCATTTCCTACTCCCCTTCTAGGCAAGATGCTACATATGATTGGGATCCCTCCCTTAGACTTAATGAAATCTATAGCTGACCTGTACTTATCTAGCAGCTCTTCTCTCCTACCCTTCCCAATATCATTTCCACCAGCACTGAGACAGATAATGGGCTTGTTCCCATTACCTGACATGATATTATCCAGTCTGTTGACAATGTCCCCAACACCAGCTCCAGGGAAGCACACTCTATCTCTCATCTTCTTATTCCTATTACAAAAAGCACGATCAACATATCTTACCTGAGAGTCACCAACCACAAGAATGCGCTTACCTTCATTAGCAGGGGCAGTAGTACCCTTACCTTCACTGGCCACTGAAGTACATTCATCCTGGAGAACAGAGAAGCGATTTCCTACCTTCAGATCTGCACTCTTAACTTTCCTTACTCTGATGCGCCTCCCATTACTGTGAACAACTCGCCACTTGTAGCAGGTGCTGGGCTGCACCTCACTGCTGGTAGCCGTTGCTACCACCCCACCAACAGCCTCCTCACAGTGAGAGACAGACTGCACCTCACTGCTAGAAGCCTCATTCCCCACATCTCCAACCACCTCACACTCTCTCCCAGGCCCATTGAGGTGGACCTTCAGCCTCCTAATCTCCTCCTGGAGAAGCAAGACCTCCTCCTTCAACTCTCCAACCTCAGCTTTTAAAACACTGTAGAAGCAAGCCATGCTTTGTAACCGTCCACGCTAATCCCCAAGCAGCTCAGGGTCTGTGACCTCACGTGACGACTGACCACTGAACACTGCTTGGAGGCAGTTGAACAGTCTTGGGCCCCGGACACTTATTGTGTTGTCTCTCAATGTACTCGGGGCGCCCCTGCTTTTCATCGGGGGAATGTTGCATTTCCTGCCGAGTCTTTTGTTTTCATAGGGAGTGATTTTCGTGTGCAAGTTTGGTACTAATCCCTCCAGGACCTTCCAAGAGTATATTATCATGTATCTCTCTTGCCTGCATTCCAGGGAATACAGATCAAGGATCTTCAACCGTTCCCAGTAATTTAGGTGCCTTGTCGTACTTATGTGTGCCGTGAAAGTTCTTTGTACACTCTCCAGGTCTGCAATGTCTCCAGCCTTGAAGGGGGCCGTGTACAGCAGTATTCCAGCCTAGAGAGAGAACGCGATTTGAAGAGGATCATCACGGGTTTGGCGCCCCTAGTTTTGAAGATTCTCATTATCCATCCTATCATTTTCCTAGCAGATGAGGTAGAAACATTGTTGTGGTCTTTGAAGGCGAGATTCTCTGACATTATCACTCCCAGGTCGTTCATATTACTTTTCGCTCTATTTGTATGGTTAGAATTTGTCTTATACCCTGATATATTTTTAATTTCCTCAAGTTTCCCATATCTGAGTAGTTGAAATTTGTCCTCTTTGAACTTCATATTGTTTTGAGTGGCCCATTCGAAGATTTGGTTGATGTCCGCTTAGAGTCTCGCGGTGTTTTCGATGAGGTCACTGCCATGGTAATCCTAGTGTCATCCGCAAAGGAAGACACCTCTATGTCAGAAATGAGGATGAGGAATAGAATGTGAGCGAGTTCTGTGCCTTGTGGAACAGAGCTTTTTACCGGAGACTTTAGTCTGTTTACTATTACTCTTTGTGTTCTATTTGTCAGGGAGTTATAGAACCATCTACCAACTTTTCCTGTTATTCCTTTATCACTCACTTTGTGTGCTATTACACCATGGTCACACTTGTCGAAAGCATTTGCAAAGTCTCTGTATTTTGTTTATCCTCTACAGCATCCAGGACCTTGCCATAGTGGTCCAGTAGCTGGGACAGGCAGGAGCGACCAGCTCTAAACCCGTGTTGCCATGGGTTGTGTAATTTATGGGTATCTAGATGGATGGCGATCTTGCTTCTTAGAACCCTCTCAAAGATTTTTATGATATGAGATGGTAGTGCAATCGGTCTCTAGTTCTTTACAATTGCTTTACTGCCCCCTTTGTGGAGTGGAGCTATGTCTGTTGTTTTTAGTGTGTGTGGGATGACCTCTGTGTCCATGCTCCCTCTCCACAGGGGCTTCTTGCAGTTCTTGATGAGCACGGAGCTCCATGAGTCCGGGCCTGGGGCAGAGTGCATGTGGATGTCATTTATTGCCTCTTCAAAGTCTTGGAAAGTTAGGATAATATCCGAGATTTTTGAGATGACCAAATTTTGGGTTTCGTTCATAAAGAAACCATTTGGATTGTCGATCCTTAGTCTGAGCAGTGGCTCCCTGAACACTGAGTCATGTTGGGACTTTAGTATCTTACTCATTTCTTGGCTGTCATCTGTGTATGTCCCATCCCGCCTAAGCAGGGGTCCAATACTGGATGTTGTTTTTGCCTTAGATTTGGCATAAGAGAAGAAGTATTTTTTTTTTCAATTTCCTTAATGGCTTTTAGTGCTTCCTTTGATTCTTGTCTCCTGTAAGATTCCTTCAGCTTAAGTTCGATATTTGCAATTGCATTGACTAGTGCCTCCCTTCATATTTCAGATATATTGGCCCCACTCAGCAGCTCTGTGACTCTTCGCCTTCATCTGTATAGGGAACGTCTCTTTCTTTCTAGTTTACATCTTCTCTTACTTTTCCTTAAAGGAATGTGCCTTGAGCAGATCTCAAGAACCAAAGAATTCATTTTTTCAAGGCAAATGTTCGGATCCGTGTTGCTTAGGATAGCTTCCCAGCTTGTTTCATTTAGGATATAGTTTACTTGATTCCATTGCATGTTTTTGTTATTGAAATTGCATTTCGTGAAGAGACCTTCATGACTGCTCACATTTTGCTGGTCAGGAGCTCTGTGCATACATGTCTGTACCTCTATTATGTTTTGATCTGAGTGTATTGTTTTTGATACGGTTATATTACGTATCAGATCGTCGTTGTTAGTGAAGATGAGGTCCAGCATATTTTCTAGTCTTGTAGGCTCTAATATTTGCTGGTTTAAGGTAAATTTGGTGCAGAGATTTAATAGAGTACTTTCCTCCAGGACAACACTAGCACCCTCAGCACTGTCCTCCAGGATAGCACTAACACCCTCAGGAGCACTGTCCAAGACAGCCCCGTCCCTACCACCCATCTTATTTTCCCAGCTATCATACCATGCTGACATATCTTTCAAGAAGGATGTTTTGTTGGTGTTCTTGTCTTTTAATATAGATGTCATTTCCTCATACAGGTGTATCTCGTTTGGGCAGACCCAAATCCCTGCATAAACCATGGGACTATTGACCACACAGATGGCAAGCACTCCAGGCCTGTTTTCATATCTTACCCTCTCTGTAGACTACACAGATCTTCATGGTGGTGGTCATCTTACAATACTTGACAACTCTCCTAGCTAGTTATTCTATACTTCCTCGAAGTATTTAATTTTTTGTAACAGTTCTTCCGATTTGGCTTTATTTCCAACGAAACCTTTTGAATCCGCCTGAATCCGGGCGAATCCGGTTAATGAAGCACTGTATATTTTTACTAATAATCACCTTAACACTAGATCTGTTTGTATTGTATCTACTGAGAAAAACAATTTATGCTTCTTCATGTGTTGCGAGTCACTTACTTGTCATGTTTACCTGGAGAGAGTTCCGGGGGTCAACGCCCCCGCGGCCCGGTCTGTGACCAGTAAGTTATAGTAAGTGTAGAGTTGTAAAGTTAAACACAGGGGTGGGGGGAGGGGGAAGCAATACCGGGGGAGGGAGAGGCAACCCCGGGGGGAGGGAGAGGCAACCCCGGGGGGAGGGAGAGGCAACCCCGGGGGGAGGGAGAGGCAACACCGGGGGAAGCGGGAGGCAACACCCGAGGGACGGGAGACAACAACAGGGAAGGGGGACACAACACAAGGGGGAGGAGAGACAACACCGGGTGAGGGGGGAGGAAACACAGGGGGGAGTAAGACAACACTAGGGAAAGGAGGGGAGAAAACACCAGGGGAGGGGGACACAACACCGGGAAAGAAAACACCGGGGATGAAAATACCTAGGAAGAAAACACCAGGGAAGAAAACACCGGGGAAGAAAATACCGGGAAAGAAAACACTTGAGAAAAAGTACCGAGGAAGAAAACACAATGGGAAGAAAAAACGAGGAAGAAAACGCCAGGGAAAGAAAACACAGAGGGAAGTAAACATCGGGGAGAAAACACCGGAGAAAGAAAACACCGGGAACAAAACACAAGGGAAGGAAAACACCGGCGGAGTGGGGTCTACACCGGGAAATGGGGGGATAAGGTGGACATACCCCCGGAGGTCCCAGGGTACATCACACGGGGAATGAAGTTCATGAGGGAACCACCAAAGCAAACCTGCCTTGTGTCCCTCCTGAGTGGTGCTTATGGAGGGAGAGAGGGAGGGAGGGAGGGAGGGAGGGCGGGAGGGAGGGAGGGAAAGAGGGAGGGAGGGAAGGAAGGAGGGAGGGAGGGTATGAAGGAGAGAGGGAGGGAAGGAGGAAAGAATGGAGGGAGGGAGGGAAGGAATGAAGGAAGGAGGGAGGGAGGGCAAGAAAGAGAGGGGTAGCAAAGTAGAAGTGAAGGAGGTCTAGCGAAATAGGAAAGATGGATGGAGGAAGTAAGAAGGGTAAGAGAGTGAAGAGGAGCAGAAAGACAGACAGAGAGAGAGAGAGAGAGAGAGAGAGAGAGAGAGAGAGACGGGAATGCAGATGAAATTAATGAGTAAAGGGAGTAGGACTAGCAAGTATGGGAGGAACTATAGAACTAGCAGGTATGGGAGGAACTATAGAACTAGTAGGTATGGGAGGAACTATAGAACTAGCAGGTATGGGAGGAACTATAGAACTAGTAGGTATGGGAGGAACTATAGAACTAGCAGGTATGGGAGGAACTATAGAACTAGTAGGTATGGGAGGAACTATAGAACTAGCAGGTATGGGAGGAACTATAGAACTAGTAGGTATGGGAGGAACTATAGAACTAGTAGGTATGGGAGGAACTATAGAACTAGCAGGTATGAGAGGAACAAAACTAGGAGGTATGGGAGGAACTATAGAACTAGCAGGTATGGGAGGAACTATAGAACTAGCAGGCATGGGAGGAACTATAGAACTAGCAGGTATGGGAGGAACTATAGAACTAGCATTTATAGGAGGAACAATAGAACTAGCAGGTATGGAAGGAACTATAGAACTAGCAAGTATAAGAACATAAGAACGAAGGAACACTGCAGAAGGCCTACTGGCCCATGCGAGGCAGGTCCAAGTCTCCTACCGGCTTAAGCCAATGCACCCAACCTAGTCAGGTCAGGTCACATTGACTTAAGGGAGGAACACGGCAACCGACCTGGTAGCACAAGCTATCAGGTCCAACTCACACCCACCCACATCCACTCATGTATTTATCCAACCTATTTTTAAAGCTACACAACGTTCTGGCCTCTATAACTGTACTCGGGAGTTTGTTCCACTCATCCACAACTCTATTACCAAACCAGTACTTTCCTATATCCTTCCTGAATCTGAATTTTTCCAACTTAAAACCATTGCTGCGAGTCCTGTCTAGGCTAGATATTTTCAGCACACTATTTACATCCCCTTTATTTATTCCTGTCTTCCATTTATACACCTCAATCATATCCCCCCTAATTCTACGTCTTTCTAGAGAGTGCAGATTCAGGGCCCTTAGTCTATCCTCATAGGGAAGGTTTCTGATACATGGGATCAACTTTGTCATCCTCCTTTGTACATTTTCCAGAGAATTTATATCCATCCTGTAATACGGTGACCAAAACTGTGCAGCATAATCTAAATGAGGCCTAACCAAGGATGTATAGAGTTGAAGAACAACCTGAGGACTCCTATTATTTATGCTTCTTGATATGGGAGGAACTATAGAACTAGCATTTATAGGAGGAACAATAGAACTAGCAGGTATGGGAGGAACTATAGAACTAGCAGGTATGGGAGGAACTATAGAACTAGCATTTATAGGAGGAACAATAGAACTAGCAGGTATGGGAGGAACTATAGAACTAGCAGGTATGGGAGGAACTATAGAACTAGCAGGTATGGGAGGAACTATAGAACTAGCATTTATAGGAGGAACAATAGAACTAGCAGGTATGGGAGGAACTATAGAACTAGCAGGTATGGGAGGAACTATAGAACTAGCAGGTATGGGAGGAACTATAGAACTAGCATTTATAGGAGGAACAATAGAACTAGCAGGTATGGGAGGAACTATAGAACTAGCATTTATAGGAGGAACAATAGAACTAGCAGGTATGGGAGGAACTATAGAACTAGCAGGTATGGGAGGAACTATAGAACTAGCAGGTATGGGAGGAACTATAGAACTAGCAGGTATGGGAGAAACTATAGAACTATCAGGTATGGGAGGAGCAATAGAACTAGCAGGTATGGAAGGAACAATAAAACTAGCAGGTATGGGAGGAATTATAGAACTAGCAGGTATGGTAGGAACTATAGAACTAGTAGGTATGGGAGGAACAATAAAACTAGCAGGTATGGGAAGAACTATAGAACTAGCAGGTATGGGAGGAACTGTAGAACTAGCAGGTATGGGAGGAACAATAAAACTAGCAGGTATGGGAAGAACTATAGAACTAGCAGGTATGGGAGGAACTGTAGAACTAGCAGGTATGGGAGGAACTATAGAACTAGCAGGTATGGGAGGAACTATAGAACTAGCAGGTATGGGAGGAACTATAGAACTAGCAGGCATGGGAGGAACTATAGAACTAGCAGGTATGGGAGGAACTATAGAACTAGGAGGTATGGAAGGAACTATAGAACTAGCAGGTATGAGAGGAACAATAAAACTAGGAGGTATGGAAGGAACTATAGAACTAGCAGGTATAGGAGAAACTGTAGAACTAGCAGGTATGGGAGGAACTATAGAACTAGCAAGTATGGGAGGAACTATAGAACTAGCAGGTATGGGAGGAACACTAGAACTAGCATTTATATGAGGAACAATAGAACTAGCAGGTATGGGAGGAACTATAGAACTAGCAAGTATGGGAGGAACTATAGAACTGGCAAGTATGGGAGGAACTATAGAACTAGCAAGTATGGGAGGAACTATAGAACTAGCAGGTATGGGAGGAACACTAGAACTAGCATTTATAGGAGGAACAATAGAACTAGCAGGTATGGGAGGAAAAATAGAACTAACAGGAATGGGAGGAGCAATAGAACTAGCATGTATGAAAGGAACTATAGAACTAGCAATTATGAAAGGAACAACAGAACTAGCAAGTATGGAAGGAACAACAGAACCACCAGGTATAGGAGGAGTAATAGAACTAGCAGTTACGGGAGGAGGAATATAACTAGCAGGTATGGAAGGTACACTTAAACTAGCATGTATGGGAGGAATACTAAAACTAGCAGGTATGGAACGAGCACCTAAACTAGGATGTATGTGAAGAACACTAAAACTGGCAGATATGGGAGGAAGTATAGAACTAGTAGGAATGGAGGAACAATAGAAGAAGCAGGTATGGGAGGAACAATAGAAGAAGCAGGTATGGGAGGAACAATAGAAGAAGCAGGTATGGGAGGAACAATAGAAGAAGCAGGTATGGGAGGAACAATAGAAGAAGCAGGTATGGGAGGAACAATAGAAGAAGCAGGTATGGGAGGAACAATAGAACTAGCAGGTATGGGAGGAACAATAGAACTAGCAGGTATGGGAGGAACAATAGAAGAAGCAGGTATGGGAGGAACAATAGAACTAGCAGGTACGGGAGGAACAATAGAACTAGCAGGTACGGGAGGAACAATAGAACTAGCAGGTATGGGAGGAACAATAGAACTAGCATGTATGGTAGGAACTATAGAACTAGCAGGTATGGGAGGAACAATAGAACTATCATGTATGGTAGGAACTATAGAACTAGCAGCAGGTATGGGAGGTACAGTAGAACTAGCAATTATGGGAGGAACAATAGGAAGGATAAAAAGCACCCCTTAACTATGCACTCGTGCACAGGTCAACACTTCTGACCCTTCCAAGGACACTACTTTTACCTGGCATTGATCAGCACCAACAAAAACAACAGCAGCAACAACAAGAGCAACAACAATAATAGCAGCAACAACAACAACAGCAACATTAACAACAGGAGTAACAATAACAACAACAGCAGCAATAATAACAAGAGCAGCAACAACAACAGCAGCTACAACAACAACAGCAGTAACAATAACAACAGCAGCAACAATAACAACAGCAGTAACAATAACAACACCAGCAGCAGCAGCAACAACAACAACAGTAGTAACAATAACAGCAGCAGCAACAACAACAGCAGCAGCAACAACAGCAGCACCAACAACAGCAGCAGCAACAACAACAGCAGCACTAACAACAGCAACAACATTATCAACAGCAGCAACAATAACAACAGCAGCAACAATAACAACAGCAGCAACAACAGTAGCAGCAATAATAGCAGCAGCAGCAGCAGCAGCAACAACAACAGCAGTAACAATAACAACAGCAGCAACAACAGTAGCAGCAATAATAGCAGCAGCAGCAGCAGCAGCAGCAACAACAACAGCAGTAACAATAACAACATCAGCAACAACAATAGCAGCAACAATAACTACAGCAGCAGCAACAACAGCAGCAGCAATAACAACAGCAGCAACAATAATAGCAGCAGCAGCAGCAGCAACAACAACATCAGTAACAATAACAACAGCAGCAACAACAATAGCAGCAACAATAACTACAGCAGCAGCAACAACAGCAGCAACAATAACAACAAAACACATCATGAAGAACGATAACAACAGCACATAGATTATTTCAAGATAATTATCATTATCGTCGGAAAAGACACCAAAGACACTGATCTGTAGTTTAATGCTACTTATCTGTCCATTTTCTTAAATATTGGAACTATACTTGCTGTCTTCCACACTTTCGTTTCTTCTCTGTTAGAACTCATGGAGAAATATTGTCTGCTCTCATTGCCTCCGAGGCATAAAACTAACTTCGTAGTTCACCTCTTTTGTTGCGAGTATTGTGTCTGGAATTGCTAGTGCAATATTTCTATTCGACCCTCTGGTAATGTCCCTAATTCATCTGAAAATACTTCCTCAAATATTGTGTTTAGCTTCTTGCAAACATCGTGGTCATTTCTTGTGAACTCTTCTTCCTTCTTCAGTCTTATTACAGAGTCCATTACTGTTTTCCTTCTGCTGTGGCTGCATAGGACCTTTCAAATTTTTTCTTCGATGCTATGTCATTTTCGAATTGCTGCTTAGCCCATCTTTGTATCTCTACATATTTGTTTCCAGTTCTTGTTCATGCTTTCCTGTTTTCTGCTGTTCTTCTCTTTCTACATTTTCCAAGCCTCTTGAACCTTTAGCTGTTGCCTTCCCACCTCTGGGTGAACTATGGGTTTACTGTTCTTATCACTTCTTCGTCTGCTCCTGGGTATGAATTTCTCTTGTCTCCTGGAACTTTCCGGCTTAAAATTCCAAGCCATTCGATATGTTTCTTTCCAGCTCCATTGATAACTGCACTACATTCTGGAAATCTCTTACATCTGTGTGGTCACCACTTTTGAAGTCCGTTTTCTCTCTTCCTTCACGTTGTGTTTCTCTCCATGTTTACTTCAGAAAGGTGGTGTCGCTAATACCCAGGGACCTCACTGGTTTGACCCCTCTCTGGCTGTGTTCTTGACACGGTAGCACAGTTTTCCATCAATATTTGCATTATCTTAGCTCTCCTAGTTTCTGGCTCCCCCTTCCCAGTGTGTATGAGTGTGTACTCACCTATTTGTGGTTACAGGGGTCGATTCATAGCTCTTGTGTGTGTGTGTGTGTGTGTGTGTGTGTGTGTGTGTGTGTGTGTGTGTGTGTGTGTGTGTGTGTGTGTGTGTGTGTGTGTATACTCACCTAATTGTACTCACCTAATTGTGGTCGAGACTCAGCTCCTGGCCCCGCCTCTTCACTGATCGCTACTAGGTCCTCTCTCTCTCTGTTTCCTGAGCTTTGTCATACCTTGTCTTAAAGCTATGTATGGTTCCTGCCTCCACTACATCACTTGCTAGGCTATTCCACTTCCTGACGACTCTGTGACTGAAGAAGTACTTCCTAACATCCCTGTAACTCGTCTAAGTCTTCAGCTTCCAATTGTGACCCCTTGTTTCTGTGTTCCCTCTCTGGAACATCTTGTCTGTGTCCACCTTGTCTATTCCACGCATTATTTTGTATGTTGTTATGATGTCTCCCCTGACCCTCCTGTCCTCCAGTGTAGTCAGTCCGATTTCCCTCAACTTTTCTTCGTAGGACATTCCCCTTAGCTCCGGAACTAGCCTCGTTGCAAACCTTTGTACTTTCTCTAATTTCTTGACGTGCTTGACCAGGTGTGGGTTCCAAACTGGTGCTGCATACTCCAGTATGGGCCTGACGTACACAGTGTACAGTGTCTTGAACGATTCCTTACTAAGGTATGGGAACGCTATTCTCAGGTTTGCCAGGCTCCCATATGCTGGTTGATGTGTGCCTCCGGAGACGTGCTCGGTGTTATGGTCACCCCAAAATCTTTCTCCTTGAGTAAGGTTTGCAGCCTTTGTCCACCTAGCCTATACTCTGTCTACGGTCTTCTTTGCCCTTCCCCAATCTTCATGACTTTGCATTTGGCAGGATTGAAATCGAGAAGCCAGTTGCTGGACCACGTGTCCAGCCTATCTAGGTCTCTTTGTAGTCCTGTCTGATCCTCATACGATTTAATCCTTCTCATTAGCTTCACATCATCTGCGAGCAGGGACACTCCAGAGTCTATCCCTTCCACCATGTCATTCACACATATCAAAAATAGCACTGGTCCTAGGACTGATCCCTGTGGGACCTCGCTCGTCACTGGAGCCCACTGTGATACCTCATCACGTACCATGACCCATTGTTGCCTCCCTGTCAGGTATTCTTTGATCTATTGCAGCGCCCTTCCTGTTATGCATGCCTGATCCTCCAGCTTCTGCACTAATCTCCTGTGAGGAACTGTGTCGAAGGCCTTCCTGCAGTCCAGGAAAATGCAATCAACCCATCCCTCTCTCTCGTTTCTTGCTTCTGTTACCTCGTCATAAAACTCCTGAGGGCTTGTGACACAGGATTTGCCTTCCATGAATCTGTGCTGTTTGTTGTTTATAATCTTGTTCCGTTCCAGGTGCTCCACCACTCTCCTCCCGATAATCTTCTCCATAACTTTGCATACTATACACGTCAGTGACACAGGTCTATAGTTTAGTGCCTCTTTTCTGTCTCCTTTTTTAAAAATGGGAACTACATTTGCCGTCTTCCATACTTCAGGTAGTTGCCCAGTTTCCAGGGATGTGTTGAAGATTGTGGTAAGTGGCACACACAGCATATCCGCTCCCTCTCTAAGGACCCACGGGGAGATGTCCGGTCCCATTGCCTTTGAGGTATCGATGTCCCTTAGCAGCTTCATCACCTCCTCCTCATTTGTATGTATGTCTTCCAACACTTGTTGGTATATTTCTTGCTGGTGTCCCCCTCTGTTCTGTCCCCCCAGAGGCCTTCTTGTCTCCACTGTAAATACTTCCTTAAATCTCATATTGAGCTCCTCACATACTTCTTGATCGTTTCTTGTGAATTCCCCACCGTCTTTCCTCAGCCTTATCACCTGGTCTTTGACTGTTGTCTTCTTCCTAATGTGGCTATACAGCAGTTTCGGGTCAGACTTGACTTTCGATGCTATGTCGTTCTCATACTGTTGCTGGGCCTCCCTCCTTATCTGTGCATACTCGTTTCTGGCTCTTCTACTAATCTCCTTATTTTCCTGGGTCCTTTGCCTCCTGTACCTTTTCCATCCTCTGGTGCACTTAGTTTTTGCCTCCCCACACCTTCGGGTAAACCAAGGATTCACTTTGGTCTTCCTATTATTTCTATTTCCCTTGGGAACAAACCTTTCCTCTGCCTCCTCGCACTTTGTTGTTACATATTCCATCAACTCGTTTACTGATTTTCCTACCAGTTCTGTGTCCCACTGAACCTACTGCAGGAAGTTCCTCATACCTGTGTAGTCCCCCCTTTTACAGTTTGACTTTTCCCATTCAATTCTTGTTACCTTCTCCACTTGTAGCTCTACTGTATTATCAAAACTCAGAACCACGTGATCTCTAGCTCCAAGGGGCCTCTCGTAATTGATGTCCTCAATGTCGGAACTGCTCAGGGCAAACACAAGATCCAGTCTTGCTGGCTCATCCTCCCCTCTCTCTCTGGTAGTGTCCCTGACATGTTGATGCATAAGGTTTTCAAGTACCACATCCATCATCTTGGCTCTCCATGTTTTGGGACCCCCATGTGGCTCCAGGTTTTCCCAGTCGATCTCCCTGTGGTTGAAATCGCCCATTACCAGTAACTTTGCTCTGCTCAAGTGAGCTCTTCTTGCCACCTCAACCAGTGTGTCCACCATCGCTCTGTTGTTTTCTTTGTACTCCTCTCTTGGCCTCCTGCAGTTTTGTGGTGGGTTATACATCACTCTAATGACTACTTTATGTTCTCCAGACTGAATTGTACCTTCTATGTAGTCCCTTTCTCCAGTCATGTCCATGCCTTCCATTTCCTCAAATCCCTATCGGTTTTTTATAAGCAGTGCAACCCCTCCTTTCCCTCTACTCCTTCTATCTTTCCTCAGGATCTGATATCCCAGTGGGAAGATTGCATCTGTTATTGTCTCAGTGAATTTCGTTTCTGTGACTGCTATGATGTCTGGGGATTTCTCGCTGATTCTTTCGTGCCACTCCTCATATTTATTCGTTATTCCGTCTGCATTTGTGTACCAAACCTTCAGCTTCTTTTCTATCACTGTGGTCCTGGGAGAATATTGGGGCTGGGGAGTGAGAGCCTTGGTGGGGACCTATGGGGGGCTGTGGTGTGCTTGGGGTTTGTGATGAAGGGGGTGGTGTCAGAATGCCCATAGGGGGCAGCTGTTGGGGTGAGATTTGTGATGTGGGGGTTGGTGGCAGAGGGAACAGTGTGTGGGTTCTGGTTTAGATTGCTCAGTTGTGTTGGGATTGTCGTGGTTGTAGTCCTTCTGCAGGAGTTTCTGCGGGGTGTGTTTGCCCTTCCTCCTGTGTCTTGGTCCTGCTCATCATCATTGCCTCTCTTTCCTCCTTGCATCTCTGTACCCTCTCTTTCAGTGTAGTCCTTTCTTCTTGTGTTCTGTCACGATCGAGGTATACTCTCCGGTACCCTGGTTTGTCCCTCAGTCGTGCTTTCTCTTGCAGGATCCTGGTTCGAGATGATTCTTCCTTGAAAATTACTTGGACAGGCCTTTTCCTTCCACTCGCAAACCACCCAATTCTCCGAAAATTTGTCACCTGGGTCATATTGCCCTCACCTATTGTTTTCATGATGCCTTCAATCATTTTTTCCTCCTCCTGTTTTATTTCATCAAAGTTGTCCCCTTTGGCTTCTTGGAGCCCGTAGACAAAAATTGATCTCTCCCTTTCATCCTCCCACTGAGTCTCCATTTGCATCCTCTGAGGTGTTTTAGTTCCTTCCATTGAAATGTTCTTGACTTCAATCACTGTCCTTGCCGAAACTTCTATGCTCAGTGAACTGTCTTTCATGATCAGCTGTTCCTTGCTACTGCAGTTGGCTGTTAGAGTCTCTGCATATAACATACCTTCATTGTCTTCAGACCTGTCATTTGATCTTAGTGTGCTCCTCCTCTTTTCCCTGGCCCCACGTGGGTCTAATAGGGCCTTCTATTATGGCATATCTCCTTTGTTTCTTACTGTCCCCTTGTCTGTGCCTGACATAGAATTTCCTGTTGTCGCATCTGAATTATCATTTGTCTCTCTAATCTGTTTTAGGTTTTTTAGTTTCTCTTCTAAGCACTGTATCCTAGCTTCTGCTGCTAAGACTTGTAGCTCCCAATTCCTGCACTCTTCAGCTATCCTCTCCTCCATTATCTTCCCAAGCTCTTCTATCTTCCTTCCCCACTCTCCCTCCCTTTTTTGGAGCTCTAACTCTCAGTCTTTCCTCCCTGGTTCGTCCACCAGATCTCTGGCTTTCCGCCCTCTAGGGCCACCCTTTTGTTTTCTTACCACAGAAAGAAGCTTATGTATTTTACCACAGAGAGATTTTTATGTATTTTCAGGGTGTGTGGGGGGGGAGGGAGAAGGCTAGAGAAGGGAAAGAGAGAGTAAGAGGGGGAGAGAGAAAGGGTAGAAAGAGGGAGAGAGAGGAGGGAGGATGGGGTGAGGGATAAGACTAGGGGAGTGAGAGAGAAACGAGAGGGGGGAAAGAAAGGGTAGAGAGAGAGAGAGAGAGAGAGAGAGAGAGAGAGAGAGAGGAGGGTGGGGGATAGGACTATGGGAGTGAGAGAGAGAGAAAGAGAGAGAGAGAGAGAGAGAGAGAGAGAGAGAGAGAGAGAGAGAGAGAGATAGAGAGAGAGAGAGGAGGGTGAGGGAAAAAGGCTATGAGAGAGAGAAATGCGAGGGAGGGGGGAGAGAGAAAGATAGAAAGAGGGAGAGGGAGAGAGAAGGCTAGAGAGAGATATAGAGAGAGGAGGGTTGGGGACAAGGACTGTGGGAGAGAGAGAGAGCGAGTGAGGAGGGTGGGGGAAAGGCTGTGGGAGAGAGCGAGAGAGAGATAGTGAGAGAGAGAGGGATAGTGAGAGAGATAGCGAGAGGGATAGTGAGTGTGTGTGTGTGTGTGTGTGTGTGTGTGTGTGTGTGTGTGTGTGTGTGTGTCCCCAACCCCAGGTCAACTAGACATAACTCATCAGATTACATCGTCGGTGATGTCGAAGCTGTTATCACAGCAGTGGAGTTCAGTGTTATGGTAACATGAACGTATATTCCAATCCTGAACGTCATCCTATATTAAAGACTTTTAAACCTACGTTAAGGAATTCTTGAAACTCATTTCTTTCTTTGCTATAGCGAGTTTTATTTTATCTGTAAATGTAGTGACGAATCTTTTCATAATAGTTACTAAACGAAATAATAAGATTTTGGGCAATTTTTGCTTTTATTGATGTTCAGAGTGTAAATTTAATAATAAATGAACGACTGTTTTTTTACGAAATATGACAAGTTTATGAACACACATATTGAATTTAAATTTCATATATTAAAAGCTCTCCTGCAGATCGCATTAAAGAAATTCAATAAAGGATTATTGTCATCCAAATTAGTCAGAAATAGTGAGACTAGTAAGTAATAAAAGAGAAGGAACGAAGGAGGAACATGGCTTCCCCAGAACACTTGAACGCTCACTGCACCGGCCACGACTTTTTTAAAGGCCTTTTGTTCTTAATGATTCGCATATTGTCATTGCTTTTGCAGCGTTCATAAAACTCTGCATAACAGCCCCTACTTGATCGATTTTAAAGTCTTTGGTCTTCACTTGACGCCAGTTTTGTGTTGTGTGTCCCTCCAACTCTCTGAGTAAAGTGCCACTGCTCCAATACTTTTATCTTCGCTTGAAAAAAAACTTCAAGGCAAAAAAAGGAGAGAGAGAGAGAGAGAGAGAGAGAGAGAGAGAGAGAGAGAGAGAGAGAGAGAGAGAGAGAGGGGTGAAGACGTGTCACAGTGTGCTCCACAAACTTTCTTAATATTACTTAAATACGAGGGTTGGTGAGGATAAAAACTGTTCAGTGACGTAGTACTACCTACAACACAATAGTACAAGTAAGCCAACTGAAGTGAATATAAGCAATATCAGTGATATTTAAGTGTGGTATGGTGAAGATATGGTGTGAGTGAGGGGACAGTGGCAGGCCTACCTAGGAGTGACGTCACTATTGCCTTCACAGTGAGCATCTAATATTATGTGTTTTGTGCTATGTACTAGCATCTAGTGCTTTATAACAACGTGACTGGTACAATGTAACATAGTGATTTGTGTAACATCTTCCTTTAGTGGAATAGTGGATAGCATAAACAGTGTTTATTAAGTGATAGTGGCCTGGTGACTAAAGCTCCCGCTTCACACATGCAGGGCCCGGGTTCGATTCCCGGCGGGTGGAAACATTTCGACACGTTTCCTTACACCTATTGTCCTGTTCACCTAGCAGCAAATAGGTACCTGGGTGTTAGTCGACTGGTGTGGGTCGCATCCTGGGGGACAAGATTAAGGACCCCAATGGAAATAAGTTAGACAGTCCTCGATGACGCACTGACTTTCTTGGGTTATCCTGGGTGGCTAACCCTCCGGGGTTAAAAATCCGAACGAAATCTTATCTTATCTTATCTTATCCTAGAAGGCAACACTTCCAGCTGGCCGGCCCACTGCCTGCCCTCACAACCCACCCCGTTATAAACACCCCCACCCACGATACTCCACCCCCACCCACGATACTCCACCCCACCCACGATACCACCACCCACTCTCTCTCTCCTGTGAACTTCATTGCAAACCTACAAGCCTCCTCTGGGATGACTTCACATTGCAAAATAGCAAGAATATCTACGCTATCTGGCTATTGTCTCAGTAGTTACTGCAGTGTTTGTGGGTATACCACAAGGAACAAATTTCTTCTTAGATGTAAGATCCTACTTGTTCCAACTACTGCCACGCAGATTGCATTCCAGAAGAAGAATTTTGTTGCAGCCAGGTTGAAAAATTAAGAAAATTGAAGGATATCCATAATCCTGTGGTATATGTGGATACAAGCCTGGAGCTACAGGAGGAAGGTCCTACCTCAGGGACTCCTGTCCAAAGATCAAGACTGCCCTCTTGGGCTGTGTTGTAAAGTTGCAGCTAAGATAATCCATCACAGGGAAGCACTGCATGAGCTCCTCAAATCATTAGATAACCTCCAATCTATTGTAGAAGGCCAGTGCAAGCCTACATCAAGTGACGTAAGCTGCTCAGCTGATGGTGACACTATTGACAAAGACTGGAAGTCCCACACTGAGCTTAACTCAGGGGTAAATAACTGGTGGAATTCTGTCATCGCTAAGGTCCCACAGACTGACAGAGTTCAAAACACTACCTTTGGGAATTCTAACACAATTCCTCTGACCACCACAGAGGGAACAAATCCTCTTCCCAGCAACGAAGGAAGCCTTGGATCTGTTAATTCTCCTACACCTGACATCTCTGCTTCAGCCACTGCCAGTCCACTAGACAGTGCACATACCATCTCTGATCCTACACCTGTCAGTACACCTGCCGACACTATTCCAGAATCTGGCAGCAGTGCTTCATCGGCAAGTTCTGAGTCAGGAGTTTCTCCACCAGAGATTGGTGCAGTTAATAATCAGGGAACTATCACTGTACCTGATCACCTACTGCGCCAAAGTACGAACAGCAGGGACACATCTGTCAGAACTGGTAGAGGACGGGGTAGAGGACGTGGAAGAGGACGTTGAGGAGGAAGACATCTACAGCCATCTCACCCTCCACTAACACAGTTCCAGCGGCAGAACCTGAGGACAAATCTGCAAAACACAGGTGGTGCAACAAATCATAGTCCACCCTCCAAGGCACCTAGGCTGTGCTCTCGCTGTCACCGGAAGGGGTACACCGCCAACAACTGCCTGCGAGATACCAAGTGCAATTACTGCTACAAGAAAGGACATCAGGAGGACCAGTGTCGGAAGAAAAAGGATCTTGACAGACAGGACCACCTGTTTAGAGACCTGTTCTCAGAACAAACCAGCAGGATCTCTGAATTGGTGAACACTCTCACACGTCACCCACTCAGCTACTCCTATCTCAGCCCAGCAGGTGGTACTGTGCCTTATACAAGACCACAGAACTACATCCCTGCAGCTGCCTCAGTACCCTACCTCTCTCAAGGGCAGGCACCTTACATGCCCTACACACCCACCACCTCAAGCTGACCACATCATGAGGAGCCAGTCTATCAGCATCCTGTCAGCCAACGTTAGAGGTTTCATTACTAATGTTGGAGAGCTCACACATAGCTTTGTGAACACTCGACGTCCCGACATGATAGCTGTTGTTGAAACATTTTTGGATGACATGACTCCAGAAAATTTTGCAAGAATTGCTGGCTACACCTCATGGATGAGAAGAGACAGGCAAGGGCAAGGAGGAGGTGTTGCTGTGTGCTTCTCTAAAAGTGTTCATGCCCAGCACATTGATGTTGCCACCCCTACACATCTTGAAATGATCTTCTTCAAGCTCTGCATAAACACTAGTACCTCTGTACTAGCATGTGCAATGTACAGACCTCAGTGGCAACATGCAGACCCTATCAACTTCCTAATGGAAAATATTGACTCCCTTCTGCTACAACACAACTGTCAACATATGATAATTGTTGGTGACCTCAACCAACACCTTATACAGAGGGACTTTGATGACCTTCTTGCAGTATTTGACATGAGAAACTTTGCTGATTTCCCTACTCACATCTCTGGCTCCTCCCGTGACCCAGTAGTGAGTGATCTGGCAGAAGGCATAGTCTCTTGTCAACCCCTCGGCTACGTTGGATCGTCTGACCACAAGGCTGTTTTTACGACACTTAAGATCCCAACAGAACGAGGTGAGGAGTCCACACGCACAACCTGGCTATGGGAAAGAGGTAATTGGCCAGCCCTTTGCTCTGAGCTCGCCACCACCGATTGGAATGCTCTTCTCCAAGGGGATGTTGACAACCAAGTGAAAGCCTTCACTGGACACATCCTTAATCTACAACAAGAACACATTCCTCACCGGCAATATGTGACGAAGCCTACACATCAGCCTTGGTTTGGCTTTCGTTGTAGAGAGGCTGCTACTGCTAAGTGCAAAGCATGGCGAAGGTATAAGAGACATCCTACCACCTATAACAGGAACTTGCACACGCAAGCCTGTAGGCATATGGGTGATGTTCAAAAGTGGGCCATTGCTAAATGGGAGGTGGACACTAAAAGAAAGCTAGCATCAGGTAGGGTAGGCTCCAAAACCTGGTGGTCCCTGGTCAAGGACGGACAAGGTTATCTGCCTGATGAACTCATTCCACCTCTAAATCGACAGGATGGGACCACCTCTACTAGTAGTCAAGAGAAGGCGGACCTCTTTGCTGAACACTTTGCTACCAAAATGCAAGTTCCTGATCCAGCAAGGGACCCTCCTTGGCTAGCTGCAAGAACTGTGTCAAAACTGTCAGTGGTGACAATAAGGCAGGAGGAGGTGCATTTCCTTCTTAAATCGCTTGACCAAGAAAAGGCTGTGGGCCCAGACAAGTTGAGCCCAAGATTGCTGAGATGTGCAGACCAGCTAGCAGCACCTCTGACTGGCATCTTTCAGCACTGCCTAGTACAGTGTAAATGGCCCACTCTATGGAAAGAGGCAAATGTAGTCCCTGCTCACAAAAAGAAGAGCAGAGCAGAAATCAGCAACTACAGACCAGTGTCACTCCTGTCAATCACTGGTAAGATCCTTGAGACAATAATCTCAAGACAAATGACAGAGTTTTTTGACTACCACTCACTACTTTGTGATCGTCAATATGGCTTCAGGAAAGGTTACTCTGCTGCTGATCTGTTGTTAAACCTCTCCACTAAGTGGCACCAGTCACTGGATGAATCCAAAGTCAGCTGTGTGGTAGCACTGGACATTGATGGCGCTTTCGACCGGGTGTGGTACCAGGGCCTCTTAGCAAAACTTCAAGCACTGGGAATTGCAGGCTCTACACTACGTCTCCTCAGTGATTACCTTCATGGTAGATCTCTAAGTGTAGTTCTCAATGGAACGGAATCAGCAAGACATCCTATTGGGGCAAGTGTTCCACAAGGAAGCGTGCTGGGACCATTGTTATGGAATGTCTACTTCAACGACCTTCTTCATCTCATCCCAGAATCACATGCATATGCAGACGACTGTACACTGGCATTCACTTATCCAAGAGAAGAAATGCCAGCTGCTCTAAGCTACATCAATCACCAGCTAAGAGCTATATCAGCTTGGGGAAATAGATGACAACTAACATTTGCACCTGAGAAAACGCAAATAATGATCGTCTCTAGGCACCATGATGGTAATGCTGGTGCAGTAGTAAGGATGAATGGGAGGGTGTTGGCACCTGGAGAAGAAGCTGATATCCTTGGAGTGAAATTTGACTCCAAACTAACCATGAAGAACCATGTAAATCTTGCAAACAAGGCAGCCAGGAAGCTTACAGCACTTCGCCGTATCTCGCATCTGCTTGACAGTAGGGGTTGCAAGATTCTGTACGAGGCACAAGTACGCTCACACCTTGAGTATGCTCCACTTTCTTGGTATGCCTGCCCCCCCCTCTCATCTGCGACTGCTTGACAGAGTAGAGAACAGAGCAAGACGTCTCATCTCTCACCTGGACCCATCCTGGGTAGATCTGGCATTTCAGCAGAGCCTTCAACACAGGAGGGATGTGGGTGGCCTTACTGTTATGTACAAGGCCAATATTGTCAAAGTACCACACTTGGATCCACTTCGAGGACAGCGTGAAACAAGCTTTTATGCCACAAGACGGGCAGAAAGCAGCAACTTCACTCTGGCTGTACCCTTCTCCAGAACATCACTCCATCTGAGATCATATATACCCAGGATGACTCGTGTATGGAACACATTCGTACAGCATAATGATGTCAATGAGATAAAATCAGTTGATCAAATGAAAATGCTGGCCCACAGATGGCTCCAGCTTCATCCTGTTCCCTACTTGTATGTCTCATAACAATAAAAATGCTTTCAAATGAGCTGATGTAGGTAACAGCTCTTAGCTTGCCAATAAAGTTAGGAATCCTTAACCTGTAAATAGCTGTCAATAAAGCTATGGATCCTTAACCTTGTCAAACCTTGTGTAAAGAAAAAGAGAGTGAGAGAGAGAGAGAGAGAGAGAGAGAGAGAGAGAGAGAGAGAGAGAGAGAGAGAGAGAGAGAGAGAGAGAGAGAGAATGTGGAGTGGTGACTGTGCTTCACGGTATATCAGCGCAGCGTCTCTTGTCACCTTTCCCCACCCCCTCTTTTTCTTTGTCTCTGTCTGTCTGTGTCTGCGATTGTCTGTATATCTATATGGTACGTATGTATGTATGTCTTTGTCTTCCTCTCTCTCTTTCTTTCTCTCTCTCTCTCTCTCTCTCTCTCTCTCTCTCTCTCTCTCTCTCTCTCTCTGTATTTAGTTTTTACTGTATCCACAACGTTGCTCTTCGTTTCATTCGTATTTCTTATTTGACACAGAGAGTATGCAGATTCAAAGAAAACTATTTTTAATCGTATTTATGGCGTTCCTCTCCATAGTTCTCCTGAAAAACAGTTTTATATATATTTATATCTTGAAGAAAAAATTTGAGCAGGCAATATTCAAGAACTTTTTTTTTAATGAATACTGACAATCCTTTGAAAATTTTTAATGAGTGTATTAAGGTCTCTCATACATCGCTTATCAAGGCTGAATAAACTCGACTCTTTTATAAGGGTCTCATAAGATTTTCATCTTCGTTGGGCACTCCTAGTCTCTTCTTAATCTCTGGGCGCTGGACACAGCCAGGGAAGCAGTTTCATCTCTGGGCACTGGACACAGCCAGGGTAGCGCTTGGTACTCTGCTGTGTAAATATCCTTCAACTGTAGTGACCCAAACTGAACTCGATATGCCAGAAGATACTGCACCAGTGTCTTACAGAAGATACTGCACCAGCGTCTTACAGAAGATACTGTACCAGTGTCTTACAGAAGATACTGCACCAGTGTCTTACAGAAGATACTGCACCAGTGTCTTACAGAAGATACTGCACCAGCGTCTTACAGAAGATACTGCACCAGCGTCTTACAGAAGATACTACACCAGTGTCTTACAGAAGATACTACACCAGTGTCTTACAGAAGATACTACACCAGTGTCTTACAGAAGATACTGCACCAGCGTCTTACAGAAGATACTACACCAGTGTCTTACAGAAGATACTGCACCAGTGTCTTACAGAAGATACTACACCAGTGTCTTACAGAAGATACTGCACCAGTGTCTTACAGAAGATACTGCACCAGCGTCTTACAGAAGATACTGCACCAGCGTCTTACAGAAGATACTGCACCAGTGTCTTACAGAAGATACTGCACCAGTGTCTTACAGAAGATACTGCACCAGTGTCTTACAGAAGATACTGCACCAGTGTCTTACAGAAGATACTGCACCAGTGTCTTACAGAAGATACTGCACCAGTGTCTTACAGAAGATACTGCACCAGTGTCTTACAGAAGATACTGCACCAGTGTCTTACAGAAGATACTGCACCAGTGTCTTACAGAAGATACTGCACCAGCGTCTTACAGAAGATACTGCACCAGTGTCTTACAGAAGATACTGCACCAGTGTCTTACAGAAGATACTGCACCAGCGTCTTACAGAAGATACTGCACCAGTGTCTTACAGAAGATACTGCACCAGCGTCTTACAGAAGATACTGCACCAGTGTCTTACAGAAGATACTGCACCAGTGTCTTACACTAGATACTGCACCAGTGTCTTACAGAAGATACTGCACCAGTGTCTTACAGTAGATACTGGGCCGTGCGGACGTGCTGCGCAGTAGCTCCTGATTGAGTTGGCTTTTGCGCAGTGTTGACGTGTACTTGGCTCTGTGAAGACCTGTTTGCGCGCTCTCTAGAATTGAAGCAAGATGCCCTCCATCGAGCAACTTTACCAACAGCTTAAGGAAGAACTGAGGTTGGCGAATATGGAAATTCGGCGACTGACCGAGGAAAACAAAAAGATTCGGAGTAGTCCTCCTGTTTTGAGTCCTCAGGTCAAGAAGGGAAACTGGTCAGTGGCTGGACAGCAGGGAAAGAAGTTGACGATCAAGAAGACGAATGGAAAGGTAGAAACGATGAAGAAGAAAGAGACTGCCGTGGAAACTGTTGTGGAAACATCCAATACATTCTCAGTGCTACCCGACGAATGTGAGTTGACTACTGGGAACGACACGACGAAAGACATTAAGGAAGGTAAGAATATTGTTGTTGTTGGGGATAGCCAAGTTAGGTATATGGATAGGGCGTTCTGTTTGAAGGACAGGAGTAGGAGACAGAGAGTTTGCTTTCCTGGGGCTGGGATGGAGGATATTGTTAGCCGTCTGGATGACATCATGAGAGGTAATGGGAGCAATCCTATTATCTGTCTCAGTGCTGGAGGCAACGATGTTGGCAGACGTAGGAGTGAGGACCTGATTAGCAGGTATAGGTCAGCAATATAAATAATTAGAAGTAAGGGTGGGAACCCTCTCATATGTGGTATTTTGCCAAGGAGGGGAGTTGGAAATGAATGGTTGTCCAGGGCAATTGGTGTCAATTGCTGGCTGGACAAATACTGTAAGGAAAATGCGGTAACATTCATAGACAACTGGGACCTCTTCTATGGCAGAAATGACATGTATGCTAGGGACGGGATTCACTTATCTAGGTGTGGGGTGGGAGCACTGGCAACTGCAGTGGAGGGAGCAGTTAGGACTTTAAACTAGGAATAGTTAGTGGTATGGGTTTTGGCAGGAAAACAGTGAAGTCCCAGTGTAGTAATATTACGAGTTCTAGGGGAACTAGTAATAATAAGAACGAGATAAATATTGAAAAGCCAGGGACCTTGGGTGATAAGGACAGTAATAGGTTTAGTAGAAAAATAGAAATGAGCAGGAAGGGTAAAGAGAAAGGAGAGTCTTTCAATGTTTATTATGCTAATTGCCGTAGTGCTAGGAATAAGATGGACGAGTTGAGATTAGTTGCTAGTGTAGGTAACATTGATGTATTTGCCTTAACTGAGACGTGGTTTAATTCAAAAAGTCGGGACATGCCTGCGGAATGTCATATTCAGGGTTTTAAATTGTTCCAAGAAGATAGAAGTATTGGGAGGGGGGGGTGGGGTGGCATTGTATGTCCGAGATCGCTTGAACTGTTGCATAAAAACGGGTATTAAGTCTGAAGTAACACATACAGAGTCTGTTTGGATAGAATTTTCAGAGGGGCATGAAAAACTGATTTTAGGAGTGATATACCGTCCCCCAAACTTAGATAGGGACCAAGGGAAACTACTATGGGAGGAAATTGTTAAGGCCACAAGGCACGATAATGTAGTAATTCTAGGAGACTTTAACTTTAGTCATGTTGATTGGAATTTCTTGACTGGGAATTTAGAATCATACGACTTCTTAGAAGTATTTCAGGATTGTTTTTTGAAGCAGTTTGTGACAGAACCTACAAGGGGAAATAGCCTGCTTGACTTAGTTATGTCAAACAATGAATCCCTTGTTAATAATTTAGAAATTTCAGAGGAACTGGGTGCTAGCGACCACAAATCAATTACATTTAGCATTGAATGGAAGTACGATAGTAGCGATAATTCAGTAACAGTCCCAGATTTTCGCTTAGCAGATTACGATGGGCTTAGAGAACACTTATCATCTGTTGACTGGGGTAACGAAGAGAGCTATCAATATGACAGTTTTCTGAACACTATACATGCTGCTCAAGGAGCGTTTATCCCATATAAAGAAATTAGATCAAATAGAAATGACCCAAAATGGATGAATAATAGGCTCAAGTATCTACTAGGGCATAAGAAAGGAATTTATAGGCGTATCAAAAGAGGTGAGGGTCATCTTATGAATCAGTATATTGACATTAAGAGGGACATTAAAAAGGGGATAAGAAAAGCTAAAAGGGACTATGAAATTAAAGTTGCTAGGGATTCTAAAACTAACCCAAAAAGTTTTTTCCAGGTCTATAGAACAAAAGTTAGAGATAAGATAGGTCCCCTTAAAAATAACTATGGGCACCTTACTGACAAAGAGAATGAAATGTGCTTGATTTTAAATAATTATTTTCTCTCAGTTTTTACACAGGAAGACACTAACAATATTCCAGTAATTAATTTTTACAGTGGGCTAGAAGAAGATAAATTATGTAACATCACAGTCACTAGTGAGATGGTTGTGAAGCAGATAGACAGACTGAAGCAAAATAAGTCGCCGGGTCCTGATGAGGTTTTTTCAAGGGTTCTTAAGGAATGCAAAATGGAACTCTGTGAACCATTAACTAATATTTTTAATTTATCTCTTCAAACAGGTGTAGTGTCTGATATGTGGAAGATGGCTAATGTAATTCCTATTTTTAAAACAGGGGACAAGTCGTTACCGTCAAATTATCGCCCAATAAGCCTGACCTCAATTGTAGGCAAATTACTAGAGTCAATTATAGCTGAGATTATAAGAAGCCATCTCGATAAGCATAGCTTGATTAATGATACTCAGCATGGATTCACAAGAGGCCGGTCTTGTCTAACTAATTTATTAACTTTCTTCAGTAAAGCTTTTGAGGCTGTTGACCACAATAAAGAATTTGATATTATTTACTTAGATTTTAGTAAGGCTTTTGATAGAGTTCCGCACCATAGACTGTTAAAGAAAGTGGCAGCTCATGGCATTGGGGGAAAAGTGCTCTCGTGGATCGAGTCATGGCTCACTGACAGGAAGCAGAGAGTGTCCATAAATGGGGTTAAGTCCGAGTGGGGATCTGTAACAAGTGGCGTTCCACAGGGATCAGTCTTGGGCCCGTTGTTGTTTATAATATATATCAATGATCTTGATGAGGGAATTACTAGTGATATGAGCAAATTCGCCGATGACACAAAGATAGGTAGGATAATTGATTCAAACGTAGATGTTATGGAACTTCAGGAGGATTTAAACAAACTCCATTCTTGGTCAGAAAAGTGGCAGATGCAGTTCAATGTAGATAAATGCAAGGTTCTGAAGCTTGGGAGTGCCCATAATCCTAGTACTTATAAGTTAAATGATGTAGAACTTAGCCATACAGATTGCGAAAAGGACTTGGGGGTTATGGTGAGCAGCAACCTTAAACCAAGACAGCAATGCCTAAGCGTACGTAATAAGGCAAATAGATTACTGGGATTTATATCAAGAAGTGTAAGCAACAGAAGTCCAGAGGTCATACTGCAGCTTTATACATCATTAGTAAGGCCTCACCTAGATTATGCAGCTCAGTTCTGGTCTCCGTATTACAAAATGGACATAAATTCGTTAGAAAATATTCAGCGTAGGATGACTAAATTAATACATAGCATTAGAAATCTTCCTTATGAAGAAAGATTGAAGACTCTTAAGTTACATTCACTTGTTAGACGAAGAATGAGGGGAGACCTGATCGAAGTGTATAAGTGGAAGATAGGTATTAATAAAGGGGATATTAATAAGGTCTTGAGGATGTCTCTCCAAGAGAGAACCCGCAGTAATGGATTTAAATTAGATAAGTTTAGATTTAGAAAGGACATAGGAAAGTATTGGTTTGGAAATAGGGTAGTTGATGAGTGGAACAGTCTACCTAGTTGGGTTATTGAGGCTGGGACTTTGGGTAGTTTCAAATCTAGGTTGGATAAGTACATGAGTGGGAGGGGTTGGATTTGAGTGGGACTTTCACATCAGAGCTTATTTCTTGGGTGGCATTGAAAATTGGGCAAATGTTTTGTTAGTGGGATGAATTGTAAAGGACCTGCCTAGTATGGGCCAGCAGACCTCCTGCAGTGTTCCTCCTTTCTTATGTTCTTATGTTCTTATGTTCTTAAGAAACTGCACCAGTGTCTTACAGAAGATACTGCACCAGCGTCTTACAGAAGATACTGCACCAGTGTCTTACAGTAGATACTGCACCAGTGTCTTACAGAAGATACTGCACCAGTGTCTTACAGAAGATACTGCACCAGTGTCTCACAGAAGATACTGCACCAGTGTCTTACAGAAGATACTGCACCAGCGTCTTACAGAAGATACTGCACCAGCGTCTTACAGAAGATACTGCACCAGTGTCTTACAGAAGATACTGCACCAGTGTCTTACAGAAGATACTGCACCAGTGTCTTACAGAAGATACTGCACCAGTGTCTTACAGAAGATACTGCACCAGTGTCTTACAGAAGATACTGCACCAGCGTCTTACAGAAGATACTGCACCAGCGTCTTACAGAAGATACTGCACCAGTGTCTTACAGAAGATACTGCACCAGCGTCTTACAGAAGATACTGCACCAGTGTCTTACAGAAGATACTACACCAGTGTCTTACAGAAGATACTGCACCAGTGTCTTACAGAAGATACTGCACGAGTGTCTTACAGAAGATACTGCACCAGTGTCTTACAGAAGATACTGCACCAGTGTCTTACAGTAGATACTGCACCATTGTCTTACAGAAGAAACTGCACCAGTGTATTGCAGTAGATACTGCACCAGTGTCTTACGGAAGATACTGCACCAGTGTCTCACAGAAGATACTGCACCAGTGTCTTACAGAAGATACTGCACCAGTGTATTGCAGTAGATACTGCACCAGTGTCTTACGGAAGATACTGCACCAGTGTCTCACAGAAGATACTGCACCAGTGTCTTACAGAAGATACTGCACCAGTGTCTTACAGAAGATACTGCACCAGTGTCTTACAGAAGATACTGCACCAGCGTCTTACAGAAGATACTACACCAGCGTCTTACAGAAGATACTGCACCAGTGTCTTACAGAAGATACTGCACCAGTGTCTTACAGAAGATACTGCACCAGCGTCTTACAGAAGATACTGCACCAGTGTCTTACAGAAGATACTGCACCAGTGTCTTACAGAAGATACTGCACCAGCGTCTTACAGAAGATACTGCACCAGTGTCTTACAGAAGATACTGCACCAGTGTCTTACAGAAGATACTACACCAGCGTCTTACAGAAGATACTGCACCAGTGTCTTACAGAAGATACTGCACCAGTGTCTTACAGAAGATACTGCACCAGTGTCTTACAGAAGATACTACACCAGTGTCTTACAGAAGATACTGCACCAGTGTCTTACAGAAGATACTGCACCAGCGTCTTACAGAAGATACTACACCAGTGTCTTACAGAAGATACTGCACCAGTGTCTTACAGAAGATACTGCACCAGCGTCTTACAGAAGATACTGTACCAGTGTCTTACAGAAGATACTGCACCAGTGTCTTACAGTAGATACTGCACCAGTGTCTTACAGAAGATACTGCACCAGTGTCTTACAGAAGATACTACACCAGCGTCTTACAGAAGATACTGCACCAGTGTCTTACAGAAGATACTGCACCAGTGTCTTACAGAAGATACTGCACCAGTGTCTTACAGAAGATACTGCACCAGTGTCTTACAGAAGATACTGCACCAGTGTCTTACAGAAGATACTGCACCAGTGTCTTACAGAAGATACTACACCAGTGTCTTACAGAAGATACTGCACCAGTGTCTTACAGAAGATACTACACCAGTATATAGTATAGTATAGGGGCCCTGCTCAGACAAGACGGATCCTACACAAACGACAACAAAGAAATGAGCGAGATACTGAAATCGTGGTATGACTCAGTGTTCCGCGAGCCACTAACCAGTTTAAAGATAGACAATCCAAACAATTTTTTTCATGAATGAGCCTCAAAACTCTGCCAATTTAGGCCAGATATATGACATAATCCTAACTCCACTAGACTTTGAGAAAGCCATTGACGACATGCTCATGCACTCAGCCCCAGGCCCAGACTCGTGGAACTCGGTGTTCTTTTAAGAACTGCAAGAAACCCCTCTCACGGGCTATGGAGAAGGAGCTTAGGCACATGCGAGATTCCACAGTCACTAAAAGCAACAGATATAGCCCCACTCCATAAAGGTGGTAGGAAAGCAGTAGCTAAGAACTATCGACCAATAGCTTTTTGAAAGAGTTCTAAGAAGCAGGGTATCAAACCACCTGGACTCCCAAAAATTGCACAGCCCAGGGCAACATGGTTTCAGAGCAGGTCGCTCCTGTATTTTGAATCTTCTAGACCACTATGATATGGTCTTAGATGCAGTGGAAAACAGAATGCAGATGTAGTATACACAGACTTTGCAAAATCCTTTGACAAATGCGACCATGGTGATAAGGAGTGCAGTAAGCTGTTATGGAACGAAATTCATAAGGCATCTAGATATGAAAATGTTGTGATAATGGGAGATTGCTTTTTAGAACAGGTCGTGACAGAACCAACTAGAGGAAACAATCTGCTTGACTTGGTTCTTGCCAACAAAGATTCACTAATTAATAATCAAATCTCTGTCCCAGATTTTCCCTTGGCCGACTTCATGGGACTGAAAAATTACCTGGGTGGGCTAAATTGGGATGACCTGACTATGGGTCAGGTGGATGATCTTGGTTGCCAATATGACGTTTTTCAGAGCATAGTTCTAGCTGCCCAGACAACTTTTGTTCCGAGTAGGGAAATTAGATCTAACAAAAATGATCCCAAATGGATGAACAATAGATTAAAACATCTCATTGGTCAAAAGAGAGGCATATATAGGCGTATCAAAAGAGGGGATGGGCAGTTAAGAAATCAATATATTCAATTAAAGAGAGAAATAAAGGAATAAGAAAAGCAAAAAGGGATTATGAGGCTAAGGTCGCAAGAGATTCGATTACTAACCTAAAAGGGTTCTTTCAGGTATACAGAAGTAAGATTAGGGACAAGATAAGTGCACTTAAGAGTAACTAAGGTCAGATCACTGACAGTGATAAGGATATGTGTGAAATTTTCAATACCTACTTCCTTTCAGTTTTCACCCAGGAAAATACTAGCGATATTCCTGAAATAATAGATTATGTAGAACAGGACGATAATAAACTATGCACGAATGCAGTAACTAGTGACATGGTCCTCAGACAAATAGAGAAACTAAAACCTAACAAATTCCCAGGTCCTGATGAACTATTTGCAAGGGTGTCAAAGGAATGTAAAGAGGAACATAGCATACCTTTGGCTAATCTTTTTAACATATCACTACAAACTGGCATAGTGCCTGATAAGTGGAAAATGGCAAATGTCATATCTATTTACAAGGCAGGTGACAGGTCCTTGACTTCGAACTATAGACCAATAAGCCTTACCTCCATAGTCGGAAAATTTATGAAATCAATAATTGCCGAAGCAATTCGTAGCCATCTTAATAGGCACAGATTGATTAATGAATCTCAACACGGTTTTACAAAGGGGCGTTCCTGTCTTACGAATTTGCTAACCTTTTTCACTAAGGTGTTTGAGGAGGTAGATCGTGGTAATGAATATGATATTGTGTATATGGACTTCAGTAAGGCTTTCGATAAAGTTCCACACCAGAGGCTACTGAGGAAGCTTAAGGCACACGGAATAGGAGGAGAAATTTTTTCTTGGGTAGAGGCATGGCTGACAAATAGGTAGCAGAGAGTTTGCATAAATGGGGAGAAATCAGAATGGGGGCACGTCACACGCGGGGTTCCGCAGGGGTCAGTGTTGGGCCCGTTGTTGTTCACAATTTACATAAACGACATAGATGAGGGAATAAATAGCGACATAAGCAAATTTGCTGATGGCACCAAAATAGGCCGTCCAATTCATTCTAATGAGAACACTAGAGCACTCCAGTATGATTTGAATAGACTGATGAAATGGTCGGAGAAGTGGCAGATGCAGTTTAATGTAGACAAACGCAAAGTTCTAAATGTTGGACAGGAAAATAACCATGCCACATATAAACTAAATAACGTAAATCTTAATACTACTGATTGCGAAAAGGATTTAGGAGTTCTGGTTAGCAGTAATCTAAAACCAAGACAACAGTACAATGGTGTTCGCAATAAAGCTAACAGAATCCTTGGCTTCATATCTAGAAGTATAAATAATAGAAGTCCTCAGGTTGTTCTTCAGCTCTGTATATCCTTGGTTAGGCCTCATTTAGGCTATGCTGCTTAGCTCTGGTCACCGTATTATAGAATGGATATAAATGCTCTGGAAAACGTACAGAGGAGGATGACAAAGTTGATTCCATGTATCAGAAATCTTCCCTATGAGGATGGACTGAAGGCCCTGAATCTGCACTCTCTTAAAGGCGTAGAATTAGGGGGGATATGATCGAGGTGTATAAATGGAAAACAGGAATAAAGGGGATGTAAGTAGCGTGCTGAAAATTTCCAGCCAAGACAGGACTCGCAGCAATGGTTTCAAGTTGAAAAAATTCAGATTCAGGAGGGATATAGGAAAGCACTGGTTTGGTAATGGAGTTGTGGATGAGTTGAACAAACTCCCGAGTATCGTCATAGAGGCTAAAACGTTGTGTAGTTTTAAAAATAGGTTAGATAAATACATGAGTGGGTGTGGGTGAGTGTGAGTTGGACCTGACTAGCTTGTGCTGCTGGGTCTGGTGCCGTGCTCTTTCCTTGAGTGGAGGTGACCAGACTGGGTGGGCCATTGGGCTAATCCGGGAGGGAGACATGGACCTGCTCCGCATGGGTCAGTAGGCCTGTTGCAGTGTTCCTTCTTTCTTATGTTTTTATGTTCTTACGTAATAGCACACAAAATGCGTGCTAAATGCATTTCCGGCAAAGTAGGCAGATGGATCTTCAACTTTCTAACCAATCGCACACAAAGAGTAGTGGTAACCAGAGTTAAATCAGATGCTGCCATAGTGAAGAGCTCTGTCCCATACGGCACAGTACTCACACCTATCCTGTTCCTTATTCTCATATCAGACATAGACAGAGATGTAAACCACAGCGCTGTATCATCTTTTGCAGACGATACTAGGATCTGCATGAGAGAGTCATCCATTGAGGACACGGCAAAGCTCCAAGAAGATATAAACCAAGTTTTCCAATGGGCAACAGAAAACAATATGATGTTCAATGAAGACAAATTCCAACTACTCCGTTATGGAAAACTGGAGGAAATAATAACTAGGACTGAGTATACTACAAACTCTAATTACACAATAGAGCGGAAAAGTAATGTGCAGGACCTGGGTGTGGTAATGTCCGAAGACCTCACCTTCAAGGACCACAACAATGCCACTATCACATCTGCTAGGAAACTGATAGGATGGATAATGAGAACATTCAAGACAAGAGATGCTAAGCCAATGATGATCCTTTTTAAATCACTTGTTCTCTCTAGGCTGGAATACTGCTGTAATTTAACACCCCCATTCAAGTCAGGTGAAATTGCAGAACTAGAGAATGTACAGAGAACCTTAACTGCACGTATAAGTTCCATCAAAGACCTTAACTACTGTGAGTGCCTGGAAGCACTTGATTTGTACTCTCTAGAGCGCAGGCGAGAGAGCTATATCATGATCTAAACCTGGAAGATTCTGGAGGGACTGGTCCCTAATATGCACACAGCAATCACTCCATACGAAAGCAAAAGACTTGGCAGGCTATGCGACATACCCCCACTAAAAAGTAGGGGCGTTACTGGTACACTAAGAGAAAACGCAATAAGTGTCGGGGGCCCAAGACTGTTCAACAGCCTCCCACCAGCAAAAAGGGGCATTACGGGAAGATCCCTGGTTGTCTTCAAGAGGGAGCTGGACAGATACCTAAAGACGGTGCCGGATCAGCCGGGCTGTGGTTCGTACGTTGGATTGCGTGCGGCCAGCGGTAACAGTCTCGTTGATCAGGCCCTGATCCACCGGGAAGCCTGGTCGTGGACCGGGCCGCGGGGGCGTTGATCCCCAGAATGCCCTCCACGTAGGTAGACCAGTGTCTTACACTAGATACTGCACCAGTGTCTTGCAGAAGATACTACACCAGTGTCTTACAGTAGATACTGCACCAGTGTCTTACAGAGGGTAAGCACAACTCTCCCGGTGAGAAACAGCAATGGTCTACCAGTGGTCTGGCAGCCGCCAGCCCGAGCTCGGAGTGGAGTACACACGATGTTTTCCTGTTGATTCTGGAGGGTTAGATTCTCTATTTCACAAAATCAACTGATGACACCTTGTCATGACCAGAAAAATTTTTCTTTTTCGAAATTCAAAATTTCTGCCACGAAACCCAATTGTGTCGCAGATTATTAGCAAGAGCAGCCGTCACAACAGCAGCACTGACAATAGCACTAATGTAGTAAAGCGGCATTAACAACAAACTCTCAGTAACAGCAATGATATCAGCAGTAGTACGAACAACATTAGCAATGAACTGATAAAACTAAATAACATCAATGTTAATCCTAACTGTTTTTATAATCAGGAAGATTCAAGATATCCACCACAATACAGGTGGCAAAGACTCGCAGCTACTTACCACATTTATTAAGGCATAATTAACGTTTTGGTAGCAAATGAATCACCATCATCAGATTTGTTCCTGGATCATGATTTAATAACATAAAATGTATAATATACAAGAAGCACAAAATTTAAACTCGCCATGTTGTGAGGTATTGTTCCAATATTTTAGGAAGTAAGTTTATTCAGGTATACATATATACAGTTACGTAATTTATCATATATAGCAGCATGTGTAGAGCCTGGGGTAGCCCAAAACAAGTCAGACAAAATGACTTATTTCCATTGGGGTCCTTTTAATACCTTATTATTATACTATTATTATTATTATTATTATAATCAAAAAGAAACGCTAAGCCACAAGGGCTATACAGCGCTGCAAGGTAGGGAAGGAAGCGAGGGTATTGGGCGGCAGAAGGGGGGAGGGATGATCAGTAGGTTACAGAAAACATCGGGGCAGGGGATAGTACGGGGGTAGAGGGTAGCAAGAGATTGAGGTAGAAAGGGCTGACGGTATCAGAATTTGTGAAGTAAGTCAGTTGTTGTCAAAAAGTCAATTAGAGAGTCCGGATGAAAGGTGGGTCCATCAGCGAGAAGGGAAGGTAAAGAGAGAGCAGTGGAGCGAAGACGACGATGGAGGTAAATTCTGCGTGCTCGATGATAAAGTGGGCAGTCCAACAGAATGTGGCTGACTGATAATGGAGCTTGGCAATTCTCACAGAGAGGAGCAGGGCGCCTCTCCATGAGATATCCATGAGTAAGACGAGTATGGCCAATGCGAAGACGGGAGAGAGTAGTCTCCCAACCTCGACACTGGTGATAAGAAGACGGCCAGTAACCTATACTCGGTTTAATAGATTGAAGTTTGTTACCGAGCATAGTAGACCAACGTTGTTGCCAACGGGTGTGAAGGTGGGAAGATATTGCAACAAAATAGTCCATAAATGGAATACCTCTACATGAAACTGGTAGGTCATGTACTGCTGACCGCGCAGCAGTGTCTGCCTGTTCATTGCCCTGTATGTCAACATGACCAGGGACCCAACAAAAAACAATATCTTTATGCTTGGTAAAGATGCGGCATAGCCAAAGTTGGATACAGAGGACTAAGGGGTGAGGTGTATCAAATTTCTGTATAGCCTGTAAAGTGCTAAGGGAGTCTGAGACAACCACAAATGATGACACAGGCATAGATGCAATACGGATAAGTGCTTCAAGGATGGCATACAATTCAGCAGTAAAAATACTAGCCGAAGATAGTAAATGCCCTTGTACGACGCTGTCCGGAAACACTGCTGTGAATCCTACGCCGTCAGAAGACTTAGAGCCATCTGTACACAGCAATGGCATGAGAATGAGAGTGGAAGTAGTCAAGAAAAAGAGAGCAGGAAGCGACCAAAGGGGCATCACGGCGATCGGACAAGGATGGAACGTTCGCTTCTGCATAGAGGCTCTCAACAGGGGAAGAGCAAAAAGCACCAAGGCATAAACATAATCCTTGGTGATGAATGGGGTTAAGGCTAGAGAGAGTAGCAGGAGATGCCGCTGAATAGATCTGGTCACCATAATCAAGTTTCGATAAAATGAGGGTGGAATGTAGGCTAAGGAGAGTTCGACGATCAGCTCCCCATGAAAGATGAGCAAGGGTTTTAAGAAGGTTCAGCCGGCTGTGGCAAGTTGCCTTCAGAGAGGTAATGTGAGGTTTCCAGGATAACCTACGGTCAAAGAGGAGGCCCAGAAACTTGACTGTATCACGTTCAGGGATACTGGAGCCATAGAGGTACATAGGATGATCAGAGATGACAGAGCGTCTAGTGAAAGTAATTTGGTGGGTTTTAGTGCTGGAAAATTTAAACCCATGTGTGGTGGCCCAATTGGAAACACGGTCGACCGCATGCTGGAGAGAAACTGTAATGAGGTGACAGTCAGCGCCTGCACAGGCAATAGTGAAGTCATCAACATAGAGTGATGACCAAATATTTGATGGAAGACTAGAGGCCAAATCATTAATAGCAAGGAGAAAAAGTGTTGTGCTCAGAACACATCCCTGGGGGACACCTTCAGCTTGGATAAAGTCTGGGGAGAGCACATTATTAACCCGAACACGGAAATGTCTATCAGTTAAAAAGTTCTTAAGGAAGGATGGTAGATTGCCTCGGAGGCCTAAGGAGTGGGCTTGGGCCAAAATATTATACCTCCAAGTTGTGTCATATGCCTTCTCAAGGTCAAAAAATATGGCAATAACTGAGTAGTTATTCGAAAAGGCATTACAAACATATGTATCCAAGCGTAGTAAGGGGTCTATGGTAGAACGTCCCTTACAAAAGCCGTATTGACGAGTGGAGAGACTGTTGTGTGTCTCTAAATACCACACTAAACGTCTATTTACCAGGCGTTCCATCACTTTGCAAACTGCACTGGTAAGAGCAATGGGACGATAGTGGGAGGCTTCATGTCCCGTAGTGCCTGGTTTGCGGAAAGGGAGAACAATGGCAGATTTCCACAGCTGTGGAAGAACTCCTTGTGACCAAATAAGATTGAAAAGGCATAATAGGACTGCAAGGGCTGACTGATGTAAATGTTGTAGCATACGAATATGAATGTCGTTGGGCCCAGCTGCCGATGATCGGCAAGCTGAGAGTGTTGTACCTCCAGTTCTTGAAGTGTAAAAGGCACATTATACTGTTCTTCTCTGAGAGAAGAAAAGTCCAAGGGTGCTAACTCTCTGGCAGACTTTGAGGAAAGAAACGAGGGGCATGGATGGAGCCCCTGAGAAATACAAACCAGATGATTGCCAATTTCATTGGCAACATCTAGTGGGTTTGCTATATCAACACCGGCAACCTGCAGAACAGGAGCCGGGTCAGGAGAATATTTACCACTCAGTTTTCGTACTTTTTTCCAGACTGCACTCATAGAGGAAGCAGAGGTGATGGTGGAGACATAATCTCGCCAGCAAGTGCGTTTAGCGTCACGGATGACACAGCAAGTGATCGCATGCTTCTGCTTAAAATCAAGAAGTCTCTCCATGGTTCTGTTGTACCAGTACCTGCCCCATGCAGCGCGTTTCAAACGTACTGCACGAGCACAAGCAGGAGACCACCAAGGCACGCATTTCTGAGAATGCCTGCCCGAAGTTTGGGGTATAGAATGAGAAGCTGTGGCTTAAAGGGAGGACGAGAAGAGATGTAAAAGCTCATCAATGGAGGACGAAGAAGGAACCTCACTAAAAACAGTTAGTTGTGAGTAAAGGTTTCAATTTGCCTGATCAAATTGCCAGCATGAGATACGAAGAGGTGGTGAATATGAAGGGGAAGTAAGAATGATTGGGAAATGATCGCTGTCATGTAAATCCGGGAGAACAGACCAGGTGAAGTCTAATGCGGCAGAGGAAGAGCAGACAGAGATCGATGCAAGAGAGAGTGTGAGTCCGAGGATCAAAATGGGTGTGAGTACCTGTATTTAAAGCATGGAGGGGGTGGGTGGCAAGAAAAGCCTCTAGCTGAATGCCACGGGAATCACAGTGAGACCCCCCCAGAGGAAACGATGGGCATTAAAATCGCCAAGTAACAGAATCGGTGGTGGTAATGACGAAACCAGAAAGGCAATATCCGGAATAGATAATGCCCGAGAAGGAGAGAGATATAAAGAACAGAGCGTATACCACCTATGCAAGTGGATACGGGCTGCTGTGTAATGCAGCGAAGTATGAACAAATAGCTGATGGTACAGAATATCAGTGCATAGAAGAAAGGCACTTTCATTAAAGGTCCCATCAGGAAAAGGATCTGAAGAATACAATAAATTATAGCCTGAGATGGGAGAGATAACAGCAGAGTGTAATTTTGGTTCCTGTAAGCAAACACCAACAGGGGAAAACTGGGAGAGTAACATCTGAAGCTCACCCCGATTACCCCTGAGGCTGCGTATATTCCACTGCAAACAGGCCATGATTGGCAATGATAAAGATACTTGAAATCCGCAGGTAAGGGTTCCTATGGACTAGAGGGGTTAGAAAAGTCCACATGCGGAGGCAGCAGTGAAGGAACGGTGCACTGTGAAGAAAGGAGTTGCGCAGATGGAGGAGAGCAGAGAGAAGGAACAGAGGGTGGATCAGTGTCCATTGATGGTTTGGTCTCTGCAATATATTCAGAGATTGCTTCAAGTGTTTCGGAATTCAGAGACGTCGTATGGGAGACAATATTAGAGATGGTAGGGGGAGGATGAGTAAAGATTGGAACTGTAATGGACTGTACCAAAGTAGGGGGGGCGAAAGGGTGGAGGGAACTGGAGAAGAAGCATGGAAGGGGACAGAAGAGGCAAAAACCTGGGAGGTGGCAGAAGAGGAAGAAACTTGGGAGGGAACAGGGAAGGTAGGTATAGTACGAGGAGGAGGGTGAACCTCTACACTTGCAACAGACCCAGTGAGAGGGGAAGAACCCGGTACAGAGACAGGGAAGGTAAAATGAGGAGGTGGAAGAAGGGAAGGAGGGGTTAAAGGACCTTTTTTTGACTACTGAGAAGTAGAGGGACGAATGGGAGGAGGTGTTGTATGAGGTCTCATCGATACTGAGGCTTGTGAGGGAGAACATGAAGAAGCGAGAACAGACTGAGGCGTTGAAGTAGGGACGTCTGAGCCTAGGACAGCAAAAGAATTAGATACAGGAGTGACTATGGGAGAGGTAGCCACAGAGGAGGTTGCAGAAGATGGGACCCCAGAAGTGGGGGGACGTTTTGAAATATGGGAATAAGAAACACGAGGTAGTCTCCCTTGGAGGCGGAGATGAGAAACTGCCATGGCATAAGGGAGACCTTCTGCCTCTTTGAGGTAACGGATTTCCTGCTCATTTAAGTAGACTTGGCAACGGCGAGAGTATGAAGGGTGAGCCTCATGACAATTAAGGCAAGAGGGAGGTCGATTGCAAGACGTATTAGAATGGTCATCGGCACCACAGACTGGGCATTAGGCTATGGATCTGCAATATTTCGCTGGATGGCCAAATCGCCAGCAATTTCTACACTGTTGCAGTGTAGGGATCACCTTTCGAACTTGTAACCGATGTCCTGCTACATAAACTGAGGATGGGAGTTCACGGCTGTTAAAAGTTAAACGAGCCACATTGCTAGGGTATCGTCTCCGCCCGCGGGCAGGAAGAACATAAGTGTCTACCTTGAGGATTGGGAGATCTTGGAGTTCCAGCTGTTCAAGAATGTCATTGCCACATGTCTGGAAGTTTTGTTGAACTATGGTATGGGGCAGAATGATGGTACGACTACGAGAATTGAGGGAATGATGTTTTTCAATAGTGACAGGAACAGTATCTATATGGGAAAGAAGAGAAAGATCATGAGCTTGGGTAGCATTCTGTACCGTGATGAAGCACATACCACTCTTAAGAGCATGAAAAGAAATATCTTTATCAACATGGCATAGGAGTGCCTTGCCAATACTGTGGTCGGAAAGATAGGCGGTAGAGGAAGTCGGTCGTAAAGTGAAGAATTTAGTCCATTGTGCAGTCTGAAACTGAGCATGGAAAGGGAGTGCAGGACGTGTCGATCTTTTCTGAGAAGAACGAGAAGGTGGAGAAGTATCATCAGCAGGTAACTGTCATTGGCGTTTAGGCGTGGGACCAGAGTTGGTCCGACGTAGAATGGGCCGGCGATTCGAAAATTGCCGCGCCGTAGAGGGAGAGGCCAGAAGCATAGTCAAAGGAGAGCGGAGGTCAGATAAATCAAAGGAGTCAGTCGAGACTTCAGTACCTGAAGCGGGTGAGGAAACAGCACCAGCAAGAGGTACAGAGGCATGAGGAGTGTCCGAAGAGTGGTCCAAAGATGAGGCGGGGTCAGAATGGGGTGCGGTATCAAGAAGGGGCCCGGGGGTACCAGGTTCATGGATTGGGTTCTCCATGGTTAGGTTACTTCTTTCTTTTTGTTTTTAAGAAAAAAAGAGAAAGAAGAAAAGAAAATAAAAATAAAAAAAGAATAAAAAAAGTGGGGGACCGGGGAGAGATAGTTCCTAGGAGGAATGAAAGGGCCAGAAATCTCCCTCCGTGCCCAAGAGGACCTCAGCACTGCAAGTAGCGTAGATGCAGCATGGAACCCGTGCCATACCCTACCCATCATGCCAGTGAACCAGCAATCCGGGATAGCAACCTCACATCTGCCGAAGTACCTCGGTGGACAAAAGAGAGGGCGGCCGGATATCCGCCACAAAGCATACCTCCTTCGGCCACCACCCCCGGAATCCGAAAGGTGGCTTCCAGAGATACACCTGTCGCCCGAAAAACACCCAAAGCCACTCTCCGGGATACCGGAGAGGGATCGGGACATCCCCAGGCGATCCAGATTCCACGGCAAACTACGCCACTGCCAAGAACCTCAACGGAATGGGATGGACCCCGGTACCCTTTCCCCTACTTAGGAACTAGCGCACCTGTGGGAAAAATCCCAAAGGCCAAAAAGAGGAAGGGCAAAAGGGTGGGGTGGGGGGGGAGGAGGAAAGGGAAAAGGGGAGGATGGGATAGGGAAGGGGGGATTGGGGGTAATTAGGTTCGGTCTGAGGAAGGAGACCGACAGGTCTAATTCCTCAGACCAAGAGCCTCTTCACCACGCCAAGGAGCCCCCCTTGAAGAGGATTATTATACTATAAAGGACATAATATCTTATTGCCATACTATAAAGGATATATACTAGGAATAAGGTAAAATGAGTTATTTATATTTACAGGTGTGTTAGCTAAAAAAAAAAATAAAAAAATCATTCTCCTCCCTTTGTGTCGTTACATTCATTAGGCACCTTTGGCTCTCTTCTTGAACTGGTTCATGATATGATTGGCTTTGACATGTGCAAACAGTACTGCTGTACAATAAAAGGTGTTTTAAGCTTGGCCACTGACTGTGGGTACTACAAAGTTGTGCTCTCTCCATTTAGTACTGTGATTACTTTGGTTCCCAGCCTTGACAAAATTGGCAGCAAGATAATCTGGACACTTTTTGTGAGTAATTTTATAAACTTGATTTAACTTCAGTTGTTTTACTCTGTCTTCAACATTCAGCATATCCAATTGTTGTAATTCATCCTGGCCTACATGTTGTCTTGGACCCAGGTCCAGATGAATCTTACCATTTTGTTCTGGGTGTTTTATAGTCTATCTTCATTTTTTTGTGAAGGCAGAGTACTATGGAGAGCAAGCGTAGTCCATATGACATTGTATAAGGGCTAGACATAAGAGTCCTGCGAGCCTCAGTAGGTAGACACTGTACTTGTCTGTAAATGAACTTCAGTCTGGCATTCGTTATCTTTACTACACTGTTCCCTATCAATTCTCCTGACATGCATGGGTCAAAGGGGATTCCCAGATATTTTAATGAGGAAACTGATGGATTCCCCATTACACCGGACATTAAAATTATTTACCCTTCTCAGTTAACATTTCGTGCCAAAGACAATGGCTTCCGTTTTCCCAAGGTGTAACGATAGTTTGTTGTCTACTAACCATTTGCTGCAGGACTCCAGTTCCAGTGTTATTACATTTGCTATATCTTGTGGGTCTTTACCTGACACTTACAGAGCACTGTCATCTGCATACAGTAGGAGTTTGTTCTTGATACTGATGGGCATGTTGTTAACATAACATAGAAATAATAAGGGGCCCAGAATACTACCTTGGGGAACTCCACATGCTATCGGCACGGATTCTAATTCTGCTTTGTTGATTTTGACAGTTTGTTTCCTGTTGTTAAGATAGGACTTAAGCCAGTCTACGGAACCTATGCCGATAGCTTGTAGTTTCTTACATAATATATTGTGGTTGACAGTATCGAAGGCCTTTTGCAAGTCTAAGTATAAGGTTCCCTATCGACATTTCAGTTCTCATGTAATCCATCAGATTAATTAGGAAGGTGTCAGTTGAGTAAGATCTCCTGAAGCCTGATTGGTATCTATGAAGAATGTTGTTGTCATTAAGATACTTAACTACTTGACAGTACACCGCCCTCTCTAATTTTGGATATTACACTGAGTATATTAACAGGCCTATAGTTGCTGACATCAGACCTACTATTTTTCTTGAAGACAGGAGTAACTCTGGCCTCCTTGAACCCCTCTGGTACGGTATTAGTGGTGATGGACAAATTTATTATGTGAGCAATGGGGATTGGCAATTCAGAGGCACCATCTTTTAGGAACTTAGACGGGATGTTATCTGGGCCTGTGCTCTTAGTTGGATTTAACCTGCTTAGTTCTTGTACGAAGTCATAAGATACACTTACTAGTTGACAGCTGTTTGGGGTTACCCCTTTATTGGTATAGTATGTTTTAAACTTACCAGAGTCTGTGATAAAGGTATTTGATGCAGCCCGTAGTGTACTTACTAGTGTTGATGCGACAGTTGTGTAGTATGAATTAAAACAATTTGCCACTTTAGTTGTGTCGTGGCATACCTCGTTATCGATATTTAGTACTATGTTAGATCTATTTATCAACGGGTTTATGGCTATACCCCAACTATTTTAGTTGTTGCCAGAGCTTTCTTGGGTTATTCTTCTACTCTTCGATTTTTGAGCAATAGTGCCTTGCCTTTATTCCTTTTACAGGCCTCTGCACTGTTCCTCACCCTTTGGAATTCGTTTAGCGCTGCAATATCCTGTCAGTTTGCCTTAAATCTTTATGCCAACTGGTCTCTGAATTTCATATTATCTAATATCTCAGTATTCATCCAGGGTTCAGTTCTTCGTTTAATCCTAACCTCTTTAACTGGTGCAATATTATCAAGGATGGTGGTGAACATTGTTTTGAATTTTTCCCAGGCATTGTTTACGTCTGCGTTATCACTGTCGTGTCACAATTGTGTAGCCTATTTACCAGTGTTTCTTTACCATAGTTTCGAATTGACCTCATTTTTATTACCCAGTGTAGGCCTATCCGTTCCCTAGTAATTTTCCTGGTGCAGTAAATGCAGTGGTAATGACGCCTGACTAACTAATGTTCTCAGAGCGGTTACAGAGTATGTGGTCAGTTAGGGTGGCTGAGAACTGTGTGATCCGGGTTGGTGTATTAATTAGTTGAGTGTAACTATTTAAACGTAGAATTTGCTTATACCTTTTACATAGCCCGTCATTTTACTGTTGAAAACAGATATTGAAGTCTCCCAATATTACTCTCTCACATACTGCATACTGCTCTTATCTGTATTTTTTTGTACCTCTGTATGTGTGCTCAAATTGGAAATAAAATTGTTCTCAAGTCCGGACTAGACTCTGGAAAAGTCTTCTAAGAACTGGTCATGGGTAGGAGGGCGGTAACTAGTTCCTGCTACGATGGGTTTGGTCTTGGGAAGCAACACTTGAAACCATAGAAACTCCAGTTTGTCATTTAAATCAGGTCTTGGGTTGTAAGCTAAGTCATTTCTTGTGTAGGAACATACCCCACCGCTTTTTCTATTCCTATCTAAGCGTTTTATTTTGTAACCTTCTATTTTGACCTCGTCGTCAGTCACCGTGTCATCCAACCAGGATTCAGAGATGAATATAACTGTCGTTCTACTTTTGTTAGCTAGAATCCTAATCTCTGCCAGTTTTGGAAATAGTCATCTTGCGTTGACATGAGTAAAGTGAAGGCCTGAAATATGAAATAAGCTGCTTGCTGTCTGATGACCGTTACCATATACATGCTCGTACCAATCCAGTTACCCCAGGCTGCTTCTCATCTTTGTAGATAGCCTACTATGCGGTACCGTATCAAAAGCAGGGTTGCCAGATTGGGGATTTTTTTTTCGTCGTATCAAAAGCAGAGATGCAAGATTGCGGGGATGGGAGGAAGAGATCAAAGCCATGGTGAAGAAATGCTGCATGGAGGGGGGGGGGACATGGGAAATGAAAGACAGAAATTTTAAGTAGTGAGCGACAATCTCTCAAGTACTCTGCCCCACAGAGCACAGATGTTGTTAAAATTACTACCCATGTCTTCCGACGCTCACAGACTGTTAAACACCGACTAGTGTGTATCATTCACAATAGAGCCAGGCCTGCCTGCCTGCCTGAATCTACTCCTTCCCTTATTCTCACTGGATAAATCAGTACCATGCAGAGTTGGTATGACCAATGCGTCTTCTCTAACCGAGAATATGTTCGATGTAAATTCTTAGTCGTGGTAAATATTAATTAAACAAGTGTTTAGGTAGAATATTTAATATTTTTGATGCCATTCCTTTATGGTGTAGTAACACTTAATATGATTTTTATTAGTCAGCTCACAGTCGCTTTAGTCAATACATTATCCATATTGCATATAAAACCAATTTTATCATTTAATCTATATACCCTATGTATTAATAATCACTTAACTGCCAAATGTAAAATTAAATAATTTTTTAAATTTTCATAGATAAATGGGGAAGAGGGAAATTTAAAAATGGAGGGACCTGTGATTACCAGTAGGATATTTTTTTTTTTTTAAGAAATCAGTCTAGCAACACTTCAAAAAAACTTCTTATCTTCTGGAAAAATCCACCCCATCTCTTGTTTTTCCCCCTTAGTCTATCCTCTGTTAATTTCACTCTTATCTTTGTTAAATCTGCAGCGCCCGACCTGTCATTACTGAAGCCAGTCAGTGAGGAACTTGGTGCTTTCCAGATGTCCCACAAGTCTTTACAGATGTCCCACAACTCTTTTCATACGTCCCACAAATCTTCCCAGGCGTCCCACATGTCTTTCCGAAAGTCTCCCACAAGTCTTTTCAGACGTCCCACAAGTCATTTCAGACGTTCTACAAGTCTTCCTAGATGTCCCACAACTCTTCCTAGATGTCCCACAAGTCTTTCCGAAAGTCTCCCATAAGTCTTTTCAGACGTTCCACAAGTCTTTTCAGACGTCCCACAAGTCTTTTCAGACGTCCCACAAGTCTTCCCAGATGTCCCACAAGTCTTCCCAGATGTCCCACAAGTCTTTCCGAAACTCTCCCACAAGTCTTTTCAGACGTCCCACACGTCTTCCCAGATGTCCCACAAGTCTTTCCGAATGTCCTACAAGTCTTTCCAGATATCTCCCAAGTCTTTCAAGATGTTCCACAATTTCCTCAGATGTTCCAGAAGTCTTTTCAGTTGTTCCACAAACCTTTCCAGATATTCCATAAGTTTTTCCAGATGCTCCGCAACTCTTTCCAGATGTTCCACAAGTCTTTCTGGACGTACCTCAAGCCTTCCCTATTTCCCACAAGTCTTTCCAGATAGCTCCACAAGTCTTTCCAAATGTTCCGCAAGTCTTTCCTGCTTTTTAAAAAATCTTTTCAGGTTTTTCACAAGTCTTTCGAGAAATCCCACAAGTCTTTCCGGATATTCAAAGCGCCTTTCCTTTTTATACAAAAGCGTCTTTCCAGATGTCCTACAAGTCTTTCCAGATATTCCAAGCGTCTTCTTGCCCGTAATGCTTTCCATCAACGTGTACTTTGGCTATAATGAATGTGTTATGTGACTGGGACTGACTCCCTGACTGCGTGTGTACGACCTTAACATTGGTCTCACGTCTGCCACCTTCCAGTAGTCAGGCACTAGAACCGTCATTAATGATTTGTTAAAGATCTGTGAGTGATCTGCATAGCATTTGCGATGTTGCTTTTAGTATTCCTGATGATAGAGTTATGTGGGATCAGTGGAGATGATGGATGGGGAAGAAATGTGAGGGGATGGAGGGAAGCAGGGTTGGGAGGGACAGGGAGAAGGAGGGGATGTGGGGAGGAGAGTGAAAAGAAGGAGTCACAAGAGAAAGGGAAATGGATAAGAGGAAAAAGGGGTAGGGGAGGAAAGAACAAGAGGGAACGTAGAATATGGAGAAAGAGAAAGGAGGGGGAAGAAAGAGACGAGGGGAGGGGTAATATAAGAGAGGAGGGAAAGGAGAGAAGGAGGGGAAGGAGAGGAGGGGGAAAGGAGGGAAAGAGGGGAAGGAGAGAAGAAAGGGAGAGAAGGAAGGGAAGGAGAAAAGGAGGGGAGGGAAGGAGAAGGAAAGTGGAGTCATAGTTGTGTGTGTACTCAACGAGTAGTGTTTGTATTCACTGATTTGCAGGGTCGAGTCTCAGCTCCTGGCCCGACTCTGACACACTAATTCCCGGTATTATTCGTTGGTGACCTCGTTGTTTGTGTACTCACCTAATGGTGTATGCGGGTGTCTAGTCGCAGCTCCCGGCTCCTCCGCTTCACTGGTCGTTACTAGGTCCTCTCTCTCCCTGCTCCATGAGCTTTATCATACCTTTTCTTAAAGCTATGTATGGTTCTTGCCTCCACTGCCTTACTTTCTAGACTGTTCCACTTTCTGACAACTCTTAGATTGAAGAAATACTTCCTAACATCTCTGTGACTCATCTGAGTCTTCAACTTTCAACTGTGACCCCTTGTTGCTGTGTCCCATCTCTAGAGCATCCTGTCTCTGTCCACTTTGTCAATTTCTCTCAGAATTTTATAGGTCTTTATCATGTCATTCCTATCCCTCCTGTCCTCTAGTGTCGTCAGTTCGATTTCCCTTAACCTCTCCTCGTAGGACATGTCCCTTAGCTCCGGGACTAGTCTTGTTGCAAACCTTTGCACTTTCTCTAATTTCTTGACGTGCTTGATCAGGTGTGGGTTTCAGACCGGTGCTGCATATTCCAATATGGGCCTGACGTACACAGTGTACAGAGACTTGAATGGCTCCTTACTGAGGTGTCGGAATGCTACTCTTAGGTTTGCCAGGCAGTTATTTGGTTGATGTGCGCCTCAGGAGAAGTGTTTGGTATTATATTCGCCCCAAGATACTTTCTTTGAGTGAGGTTTGTAGTCTTTGGCGCCCTAGACTGTACTCTGTCTGCGGTCTTCTTTGCCTTTCCCAGATCTTCATGACTGCATTTGGTGGGGTTAAACTCTAGAAGCCAGTTGCTGGACCAGGTTTGCATCCTGTCCAGATCCCTTTGTAGTCCTACCTGATCCTCATCTGATTGAATTCTCCTCATTAGCTTTACATCGTCTGCAGATAGGGACACCTCTGAGTCTATCCTTACCATCATGTCATTCATATATACCAGAAGCAGCATTGGTCCTAGGAGTAACCACTACGGAACTCCACTCGTCACAGGCACCCACCCTGAAACTTTGTCACGTACTATGACACGTTGTTGCCTACCTGTCAGGTATTCCCTTATCCACTGTAGTACCTTCCCTGTTGTACCTGCCTGATCCTCCATCATTTGCACTAATCACTTCTGAGGAATTGTGTCAAAAGCTTCCTTAGAGTCAAAGAAAATACAATCTACCCACCTCTCTCTCTCTCTCTCTTGTCTTACTGCCGTCACATTGTCGTAAAACTCTATTAGGTTTGTGACACAGGATTTCCCTTCCATGAAACCGTGCTGGTTGTCGTGAGTATGTATGTTTGTGTGTGTGTATGTACTTTTGTGCATGGGTGTGTGCATGTATGTGTATGAGTGTGTGTGTGTGTGTGTGTGTGTGTGTATGTGTGTGTGTGTGTATGTGTGTGTGTGTGTGTGTGTGTGTGTGTGTGTGTGTGTGTGTGTGTGTGTGTGTGTGTGTGCGTGTGTGTGTGTGCGTGTGTGTGTGTGCGTGTGTGTGTGTGTGTGTGTGTGTGTGTGTGTACGTTTGTGCATGGGTGTGCATGTGTGTGTGTGTATGTATTGTGCCCCTGAATGGAATCCAATGTTTATACTATATATTATATGTATATATTTACCTCTTCATATAACTTTATTTTGCCGATATTTTCATTAATATCTAAAATGAAAATATCTTGCTTTATATTATTATTTGACTTATTATATTAGCTATGTATGTAGGTAGGATATAACATATTACACTTCTCACTGTGCTCGCTGTTGAAGAGTTGTGATCGGCTGTCCACCATTGCAGATTGCTTTGCTAACTACCACTCGCTTGTTTGCTGCAAACCTTTGCTCTTTCTTTAATTTCTTGACGCGTTTGACCAGGTGTGGGTTCCAAACTGGTGCTGCGTACTCCAGTATGGGCCTGACGTACACAGTTTATAAAGTCTTGAGCGATTCCTTACAGAGGTACCGGAACGCTATTCTCAGGTTTGCCAGGCGCCCATATGCCGCAGCAGTTATCTGGTTAATGTGTGCTTCTGGCGATGTACTCGGTATTATACTCACTCCTAGGTCTTTCTCCTAGAGTGAGGTTTGCAGCCTTTGGCCGCCTAGCCTATAATCTGTCTGCAGTCTTCTTTGCCTTCTCCGATCTTCATGACTTTGCATTTGGTGGGGTTAAATTCTAGGAGCCAGTTGCTGGACCACGCATCCAGCCTGTCCAGGTCTCTTTGTAGACCTGTCTGGTCCGCGTCTGATTTAATTCTCCTCATTAACTTCACATCATCTGCAAACAGGAACACTTCTGAGTGTGTGTGTGTGTGTGTGTGTGTGTGTGTGTGTGTGACTGAGAACGTGTGCACATCTAAATGTGGTTGTGGAGGTTGAGTCTCAGCTCCTGACTCCGCCTCTCCGCTGGCCGCTACTGGGTTCACTGTCCTGGCTGCGTCAGCCTTATCATACCTATTCTTAAAACTGCATGGATCCCGCCTCTACCACCTCACTGTCTAGGTCGTTCCACTTTCTGACCACTGTAAGGCTAAAGCAATATTTCCTGACATCCTTGTGACTCACCTCTGTTTTTAACTCCAGCTGTGTCCTCATGTACCTTAGATCCGCCTCTCAAAGAAGCTCCTCGTTTTCAACCTGTCCATTCCTCTCAGTATTTTGTCTGTCGTAATCATATCACTTGTTCTTCTGTTCTCTGGTGTCGTCAGGTTTAGTTTCTTTAGCCTCTCTTCTTGGCTCGTACCTCTCAACTCTGGGACTAATCTTCTTGCATACCTTTGCATTTTTTTCCAGGTATTTTACATGCATGACTGAGTATGTGTGGGTTTTAAAATGGCGCTGTATACTCCAAGATGGCCCTGATACATGGCGTGTATAGAGTAGTGTTTGCCTCCTTGATGAGGTTCCTGAAAGCTGCACTTAAATTTGCCAGCCTTGTGTTTACTGAAACAGTTATTCACTTGATGTGCTTGAGACCATACTCACCTTGTGGGTCTCTTTCAGGGAAGCTTGCAGCATTTGTCCCCCTCCTCCGAGGCTGTCATCTTTGCTCTTTTCCGATTCTCATAACTTTGCATTTGCAGGGTTTAAATTCTAATAGCCACTTGTCAGACCAGTTGTGCAGCTTGTCCAAATCCATTTATAATTTTTCCTGATCTGCTAATGTTTATATTCTCATGAATTTTACTTCATCAGCAAACAAGGACATCTTCGAGTATTTTTTTGTTTACATTCACAAGTAACAGCACAGGTTCAAGTACTGATCCTTATGGAGCACCACTCCCCACAATCGCCCATTCCGACACCTCCTGTTTCCTTCCTGTTAAGTATTCCTTGTTCCACTGTAGTGATTTTCTCCGTTATTCCTGTATGTCCCTCTAACTTTTGTCCCAGTCTTATGTGGAGTACTCGGACTTACAGTCCGAAAATATGCAGTCACCCATCACCGATTCCCGTGTTCAGCAGGTTTGTAAGATAAGATTTACCATCTCGAAAACCTTGCCGGTTGTTTATGAATCCATTCTTCTCCTGATAATCTTCTCCATTACCATGTCAGTGACACCAGCCTGTTGTTCGATTTATTGAAGAGCACTGTAAGTGGTTCACACAATTCCTCTGCTCCCTCTCGCAGAACATATGAAGAGATGCTGTCTGGTTCCCGTTGCATTCGAGGTATCTAGCTGACATTAGTTTCCTCACCTCTCTGTTGTGTGTGTTACTTGTTGGTGCACTACCTCTTTTACAACGTTCCTGATTTCACTGAGAATACCTCCCTAAATCTTTTGTTCTGCTTCTTGTTGACTTCCTGGCCATTCCTAGTGAGCTCCCCTCCTTCCTTACTTTTTTAGCCTTATCGCCTTGTCCTTGACACCTGTCTTCTTCCTGATGTGGCTGTACATCAACTTTGGCTCAAGCTTGGCTTTCGATGTCACGTCATCTTGAAATTGTCGTTCAGCCTCTCTTCTTACTCACGTGTATTCGTTTCTGGTTCTTCTATTAGCTTCCCTATTCTCCGACATTTTTTGCTTTCAATGTTTCTTTTGTCTCCTTGTACCTCTGGGTGAACCATTGGCACTTTCCAGCTAAATTTTTTTTCAGTCACTTTTTCTTTTGCGTCCAACTCCTTTTTCCTCCGCACTTTGCTTACCGACTGCCTCATGTCACCACGATTTCCTCTTTTGAAGTCAGGGTTGTCCGTCCCTCTCGCTGTCTCTCTTTCTTTCCACGTTCACTTCCACAAGATATTGCGTGTGTGTGTGTACTCACCTAGTTGTACTCACCTAGTTGAGGTTGCAGGGGTCGAGTCCAAGCTCCTGGCCCTGCCTCTTCACTGGTCGCTACTAGGTCACTCTCCCTGAACCGTGAGCTTTATCATACCTCTGCTTAAAGCTATGTATGGATCCTGTCTCCACTACATCGCTTCCCAAACTATTCCACTTACTGACTACTCTGTGGCTGAAGAAATACTTCCTAACATCCCTGTGATTCATCTGTGTCTTCAACTTCCGACTGTGTACCCTAGTTACTGTGTCCAATCTCTGGAACATCCTGTCTTTGTCCGCCTTGTCAATTCCTCTCAGTATTTTGTATGCCGTTATCATGTCCCCCCTATCTCTCCTGTCCTCCAGTGTCGTCAGGTTGATTTCCCTTAACCTCTCCTCGTAGGACATACCTCTTAGCTCTGGAACTAGTCTTGTTGCAAACCTTTGCACTTTCTCTAGTTTCTTTACGTGCTTGGCTAGGTGTGGGTTCCAAACTGGTGCCGCATACTCCAATATGGGCCTAACGTACACAGTGTACAGGGTCCTGAACGATTCCTTATTAAGATGTCGGAATGCTGTTCCGAGGTTTGCTAGGCGCCCATATGCTGCAGCCGTTATTTGGTTGATGTGCGCTTCAGATGTGCCTGGTGTTATACTCACCCCAAGATCTTTTTCCTTGAGTGAGGTTTGTAGTCTCTGGTCCCCTAGGCTGTACTCCGTCTGCGGTCTTCTTTGCCCTTCCCCACTTTTCATGACTCTGCACTTGGTGGGATTGAACTCCAGGAGCCAATTGCTGGACCAGGTCTGCAGCCTGTCGAGATGTGTGTGTGTGTGTGTGTGTGTGTGTGTGTGTGTGTGTGTGTGTGTGTGTGTGTGTGTGTGTGTGTGTGTGTGTGTTTATGTGTGCGTGTGCGTGTGTACGCGTGCGTGTGTGTGGGGGGAGTCTGTGAAGCGTAGGCAATACAAACAACATTAGCAGTTAATGTTAGAGAGGAGGTGGTGGGAGCTGAGACGTGTACACAGGTGCTAAGACGTGTACACAGGTGCTGAGACGTGTACACAGGTGCTAAGACGTGTACACAAGTGCTAAGAGTGTATACATATGCTGAGACATGTACAGAGGTGCTGAGATTTGTACATATGTAATGAGACGTGTACATCAAAGCTCAGACTGTATTCAAATGTTTACACATATGCATGAGAGCCGAGACACAGTACATATGTGGGAGATGAGATATGCAAACAATTGGAAGCTGAGACGTGTACACAGGTGGTGGCTGAGACGTGTACACAAGTGGTGGCTGAGGCGTGTACACAAGTGGTGGCTGAGGCGTGTGCACATGTGGTGGCTGAGGCATGTGCACATGTGGTGGCCGAGGCCTGTACACTGATATAAGGCGTGCACACGTGAGCTGAGAGGTACACGGAAGCTAAGACGTTTGCACAAGAGGTGAGACGTGTACACGAGTGTCTGCTTGTCCTCTCTCTGAAGATTAGAATCTTCACGAGGACAACAGGAACCCCACGAGGACAACAGCAACCCCCATGAGGACAACAGGAGTCCCATGAGGACAAAAGTCATGCCGGGCAACATATGTCAGGCCCATCTTGGAGTATGCAGCACCAGCATAGAGCCCACACCTGAAAAAGCAGATTAAGAAACTGGGGAGAAATTGAAGAGGAATGCAACGAGAATTGTTCCATAGGTATTAATTAAGGAAAGGCTAAGAGAATTGAATCTGACGACCCGAGGACAGAAGAATCTGGTGAGACATGAAAACATATTACTCAATTGAATTGATAGGATAGATAGGGATAGGGCTTTTGTGAGGCGGGAAACAGGTACTCGGGGGTTAAAGACAGATGAGTCACAGAGTCTCCGGAAAGAATTTCTTCAGTCTCAGGGTGGTCAGGAAATTTAAAGCTCTCGACAGAGAAGTAGTGGAGGCAGCCTCCATACATTAGACCCGACTCCTGCAACCACATATATGTAAGTACATATAAGTAAATACACCTTCCCCACACCTCCCTCACTGTTCCCCGCAACGCTCCCACACACCTGCCACCCACACACCTGCCACCCACACACCTGCCACCCACACATTTCCCACACCTCTACACACTGAACACTGTCACTCTTGTGTTCACCACATACTTGAATACTGTATGACACACTAGTGCTGACTCTCACTGCTCGAATACTAATAAACTGAATGAAAAGAAGCGAACTTGAATCTTGTTACTAAAAGCTGCTGGTCACTGCTTGAACACAGCTGCTGACACAGCTGACTTACAACTGCTGGCTGACACAACTGACTTATAATTGCTGGCTGACACAACTGACTTACAACTGCTGGCTGACACAACTGACTTACAACTGCTGGCTGACACAAATGACTTACAACTGCTGACTGACACAACTGACTTACAACCGCTGGCTAACACAACTGACTTACAACTGGTGGCTGACGCAAATGACTTACAACTGCTGGCTGACCCAACTGACTTACAACTGCTGACTGACACAAATGACTTACAACTGCTGACTGACACAAATGACTTACAACTGCTGACTGACACAAATGACTTACAACTGCTGACTGACACAAATGACTTACAACTGCTGACTGACACAAATGACTTACAACTGCTGGCTGACACAACTGACTTACAACTGCTGGCTGACACAATTGACTTACAGTTGCTGGCTGACAGTTAGGGTCATCCAGCAGACACTCACTGAGTTCATATAGACTCATCAGTGTCAAATTTACATCATTTTTCGGTGCGTTATTCAGTGAAATGTACTCTTCACAACTTACTCTTCACTCTGCACTTTCACTCTCCACAGTGTACTCGAGCACAAGTCACTCTGGCTCACATCTTAATTTTGAAGCTGTTTCTAATAGTTACTCCTCGGAATTCTTGCAAACTGTTCGGTTACTTCTCGATTACTTATGAGAACAGTTAATATGTACAACTGGAGTGTATTGAATACTTGTGAATTCTCAGTAATAACCCACATGGAGAGAGATTCAGGAGGTTGATTGATCAATCTCTGAGACAGACTCAGGAGACTGATTGATCAATCTCTGAGACAGATTCAGGAGATTGATTGATCAATGTCTGAGACAGATTCAGGAGACTGATTGATCAATCTCTGAGACAGATTCAGGAGATTGATTGATCAATCTCTGAGACAGATTCAGGAGATTGATTGATCAATCTCTGAGACAGATTCAGGAGATTGATTGATCAATCTCTGAGACAGATTCAGGAGATTGATTGATCAATCTCTGAGACAGATTCAGGAGATTGATTGATCAATCTCTGAGACAGATTCAGGAGACTGATTGATCAATCTCTGAGACAGACTCAGGAGACTGATTGATCAATCTCTGAGACAGACTCAGGAGACTGATTAATCAATGTCTGAGACAGACTCAGGAGATTGAACAATCTCAGACAGAAACTCAGGATTGATTAATCTTCTGAGTTCCCGTCTCCATATGGGTTATTAATAAGCATGACTGTTTTATATTTACCAATTAATCACCTTCCCATTATCACAGTGTTTACAATGTGTTTATAGATTAATCCAAGTTGATATTTGACTCGATAAAATATTCAGCAGTGAGTTTAAACACTCTTCATTGATGACAGTTACCCTTGAATGATGGTCTGGGACCAGACACGGGGCAGCGCATCCAAGAGAAATTTCGAGGGACAAGACTGCTCTGGGGCCCCTGAGAGCCAACCGAGGGTCCCCAGTCTAAGTGAATTTTACGTGATGATATTTCTAAATAAAATAAAAATAGTTGAAATTACCTGAAAAATCAAAATAAAAAAAATCCATGACTATGGGGCTCCTTCAGAGATTCACAAACGGGTCCCGGACCAATGTACCTGCTGAACCCCCCCTCTCATAGATCCTCCTCTCGGGCATTTTCTATGCACAACGGACTTGCGTTCTGGGAATAGCCGGTGTTATTATACAAAAAGTTGATACTTAAAAAACAGTTGAGGAACTTTTATAAATATTTATGTACATCAGTAAATTTTCAAGATAAAACCTACAAACAAACAAAAAAAAAAAGGTGTGCAACACTTGGGTATATTTATTGTGGAAACGTTTCGCCACACAACAGCTTCAGTCCAATACAAAGAAGAATGGTTAAGATTAGAAAGACACTGAGGTAATCAGTCCCTCAGCCTGGTGGCTATATAATCAGTCCATCAGTCTTGACAAGACTGATGGACTGATTACATAGCCTCCAGGCTAAGGGACTGATTACCTCAGTCTCCTTCTTTACTTCTCTATTTTTCTTGGTATTGGACTGATGAAGCCACTGTGTGGCGAAGCATTTCCACTATATAGACACTCAAGTGTTGCACCTGTGTCTTTCGGCGTACATGTACAGAGTTTCCTTTTATCGCTATTCTGCAGGTTGATATACTATCTGGTGGTAAAGAAGGTTAAGTGTAGCCTTGATGATCCAAGTGTAGTCGACAGACTTTAAACCCCATTAACCAACCAACCAAAATCAGCCAGGCAGACATACACCGGATATATACACAAGGCGGTGTGTATGTTTCTGTGTTTATACGCTCGACCTTACTTGAATCTCTGTTTTGAGAATTAAATTATTCTTGACCCGGGGTGAAGAGGTGGTATGATCTATCGTGCAGTTCCGTCTCTAACCTAGCCTAACCTAAACCTAGCTTAACCTAATAAAAACGTATATTAATAAATCAGTGTAACAGGCTAGATCCACGAGGCAACACTTGCAAATTGTGATAAGAGACGTTCCTCAAGGATACTAGTGAGTGGTAAAACACAGCAGAACAAGAGGAGGCAGCCAGTGCTACATCCAGGGCAAAATTAATATTATAGCAATAGATAGAACACTGAAGATAATACACCACAAGCTCAGCTCTGCTGCTGTAACTACAAACACTGAAGACAAGACACCACCAGCACAGCTCTGCTGCTGTAACTACAAACACTGAAGACAAGACACCACCAGCACAGCTCTGCTGCTGTAACTACAAACACTGAAGACAAGACACCACCAGCTCAGCTCTGCTGCTGTAACTACAAACACTGAAGACAAGACACCACCAGCACAGCTCTGCTGCTGTAACTACAAACACTGAAGACAAGACACCACCAGCACAGCTCTGCTGCTGTAACTACAAACACTGAAGACAAGACACCACAAGCTCAGCTCTGCTGCTGTAACTACAAACACTGAAGACAAGACACCACCAGCACAGCTCTGCTGCTGTAACTACAAACACTGAAGACAAGACACCACCAGCACAGCTCTGCTGCTGTAACTACAAACACTGAAGACAAGACACCACAAGCTCAGCTCTGCTGCTGTAACTACAAACACTGAAGACAAGACACCACCAGCACAGCTCTGCTGCTGTAACTACAAACACTGAAGACAAGACACCACCAGCACAGCTCTGCTGCTGTAACTACAAACACTGAAGACAAGACACCACCAGCATAACTCTGCTGCTGTAAATACAAACACCGAAGACAAGACACCACCAGCATAACTCTGCTGCCGTAACTACAAACACTAAAGACAAGACACCACCAGCATAACTCTGCTGCTGTAACTACAAACACTGGAGACAAGACACCACAAGCTCAGCTCTGCTGCTGTAAATACAAACACCGAAGACAAGACACCACCAGCATAACTCTGCTGCTGTAATTACAAACACTGGAGACAAGACACCACAAGCATAACTCTGCTGCTGTAACAACAAACACTGGAGACAAGATTCCACAAGCTCAGCTCTGCTGCTGTAACTACAAACACTGAAGACAAGATAACACAAGCTCAGCTCTGCTGCTGTAACTACAAACACTGAAGACAAGACACCACAAGCTCAGCTCTGCTGTTGTAACTACAAACACTGAAGACAAGACACCACCAGCACAGCTCTGCTGCTGTAACTACAAACACTGAAGACAAGACACCACAAGCTCAGCTCTGCTGCTGTAACTACAAACACTGAAGACAAGACACCACAAGCTCAGCTCTGCTGCTGTAACTACAAACACTGAAGACAAGACACCACAAGCTCAGCTCTGCTGCTGTAACTACAAACACTGAAGACAAGACACCACAAGCTCAGCTCTGCTGCTGTAACTACAAACACTGAAGACAAGACACCACAAGCTCAGCTCTGCTGCTGTAACTACAAACACTCAGTGCAGGACACCACCAGCACAGCTCTGCTGCTGTAACTACAAACACTCAGTGCAGGACACCACCAGCACAGCTCTGCTGCTGTAACTACAAACACTCAGTGCAGGACACCACCAGCACAGCTCTGCTGCTGTAACTACAAACACTGAAGACAAGACACCACAAGCTCAGCTCTGCTGCTGTAACTACAAACACTGAAGACAAGACACCACCAGCACAGCTCTGCTGCTGTAACTACAAACACTGAAGACCAGTCACCACGATCATAGCCCTGATGTTGTAACTACAAACACTGAAGACCAGACACCACGATCATAGTTCTGATGCTGTAACTACAAACAATGAAGACCAGATACCACAAGCACAGCTCTGCTGCTGTAACTACAAACACTGAAGACAAGACACCACCAGCACAGCTCTGCTGCTGTAACTACAAACACTGAAGACAAGACACCACCAGCACAGCTCTGCTGCTGTAACTACAAACACTGGAGACAAGATACCACAAGCACAGCTCTGCTGCTGTATCTACAGATAAGATAATTTAGGAAATATGCAATTAAGATATCCATAGCAATCACGACTGTAATCACCTGTATTCCCCAACACACACACACACACACACACACACACACACACAGGGGGGACATAATAACGACATACAAAATACTGAGAGGAATTAACAAGGTGGACAAAGGCAGGATGTTCCAGAGATTGGACACAGTAACAAGGGGACACAGTTGGAAGTTGAAGACACAGGTGAATCACATTGATGTTAGGAAGTATTTCTTCAGCCACAGAGTAGTCAGTATGTGGAATAGTTTGGGAAGCGATGTAGTGGAGGCAGGATCCATACATAGCTTTAAGCAGAGGTATGATAAAGCTCACGGTTCAGGGAGAGTGACCTAGTAGCGATCAGTGAAGAGGCGGGGCCAGGAGCTCGGACTCGACCCCCGCAACCTCAACTAGGTGAGTACAACTAGGTGAGTACACACACACACACACACACACACACACAAATGACAATTCAGATGTGACATCAGGAAATTCATTGTCAAGCGCAGACAAGGGGACGGTAAGCAACAACGGAGACATGCCGTACGCGAAGGCCTTATCAGACCCACGTGGGGCCAGGGAAAAGACGAGGAGTACATTAAGATCAAATGACAGGTCCGAAGACAATGAAGGTATGCTATATGCAGAGATTCTAACAGCCAACTGCAGTAGCAAGGGACAGCTGGTCATGAAAGACAGTTCACTGAGAATAGAAGTTTCAGATATGACAGGGACTGAAGGCAAGAACATGTCAATGGAAGGAAATAAAATGCCTCAGAGGAAGCAGATGGAGACTCAGTGGGAGGAGGAAAGGGCGAGGTCAGTTTTTGTGTACGGGCTCCAAGAAGCCAAGGGGGACAACTTTGAAGAAATAAAACAGGAGGAGAAAAAAATGATTGAAGGCATCATGAAAACAATAGGTGAGGGCGATATGACCCAGGTGACAAATTTTCAGAGAATTGGGTGGTTTGCGAGTGGAAGGATACGGCCTGTCAAAGTAATTTTCAAGGAAGAATCAGTTCGAACCAGGATTCTGCAAGAGAAAGCAAGACTGAGGGACAAACAGGGGTACCAGAGAGTATACCTCGACAGCGACAGAACACAAGACGAAAGGACTACACTGAAAGAGAGGGTACAGAGACGCAAGGAGGAACGAGAGGCAATGACGAAGATGAGCAGGACCCAGACACAGGAGGAAGGGCAAACACACCCCACAGAATCTCCCACCAAAAGACTCCAACCACGACATTCCCAACGCAACTGAGCAACCTATACTACAACCCACTCACTGTTCCCTCTGCCACCAACCCCCATATCACAAACCTCACCCCAACAGCTGTCCCTTATGGGCATTCTGACCCCACCCCCATCATCACAAACCCCACCTACACCACAGCCCCATATAGGCCCCCACCAAGGATCTCGCTCCCCCAACCCCAATATTCTTGCATGACCACAATGATAGAAAAGAAACTGAAAGTTTGGTACACAAACGCGGATGGAATAACGAATAAACATGAGGAGTGGAACGAAAGAATCAGTGAAAAATCCCCAGACATCATAGCAGTCACAGAAACAAAACTCGCTGAGACAATAACAGACACAATCTTCCCAATGGGATATCAGATCCTGAGGAAAGATAGAAGGAGTAGAGGGGGAGGAGGGGTTGCACTGCTCATAAAACACCGATGGGGATTTGAGGAAATGGAAGGCATGGACATGATTGGAGAAAGAGACTACATTGTAGGTACAATTCAGTCCGGAGAACATAAAGTAGTCATTGGAGTGATGTATAACCCACCACAGAACTGCAGGAGGCCAAGAGAGGAGTACGAAGAAAACAACAGGGTGATGGTGGACACACTGGCTGAGGTGGCAAGAAGAGCTCACTCGAGCAGAGCAAAGTTACTGGTAATGGGCGATTTCAACCACAGGGAGATCGACTGGGAAAACCTGGAGCCACATGGGGGTCCCGAAACATGGAGAGCCAAGATGATGGATGTGGTACTTGAAAACCTCATGTATCAACATGTCAGGGACACAACCAGAGAGAGAGGGGAGGATGAGCCAGCAAGACTGGATCTTGTGTTCACCCTGAGCAGTTCAGACATTGAGGACATCACTTACGAGAGGCCCCTTGGAGCTAGCGATCATGTGGTTCTGAGTTTTGATTATATAGTAGAGTTACAAGTGGAGAAGGTAACAGGAACTGAAGGGGTCAGGCCAAACTATAAAAGGGGGGACTACACAGGTATGAGAAACTTCCTGCAGGAGGTTCAGTGGGACAGAGAAATGGTAGGAAAATCAGTAAACGAGATGATGGAATATGTGGCAACAAAGTGCAAGGAGGCAGAGGAAAGTTTTGTTCCCAAGGGAAACAGAAATAATAGGAAGACCAAAACGAGTCCTTGGTTTACCCGAAGGTGTAGGGAGGCAAAAACTAAGTGCAACAGAGAATGGAAAAGGTACAGGAGGCATAGGACCCAGGAAAACAAGGAGATTAGTAGAAGAGCCAGAAACGAGTAAGCACAGATAAGGAGGGAGGCCCAGCGACAGTATGAAAACGACATAGCATCGAAAGTCAAATCTGACCCGAAACTGCTGTATAGCCACATTAGGAGGAAGACAACAGTCAAGGACCAGGTGATAAGGCTGAGGAAAGAAGGTGGAGAACTCACAAGAAACGATCAAGAGGTATGTGAGGAGCTCAACACGAGATTTAAGGAAGTATTTACAGTAGAGACAGGAAGGACTCTGGGGGGACAGACCAGATGGGGACACCAGCAAGGAATACACCAACAAGTGTTGGACGACATACATACAGATGAGGAGGTGAAGAAACTGCTAAGGGACATCGATACCTCAAAGGCAATGGGACCGGACATCTCCCCGTGGGTCCTTAGAGAGGGAGCAGATATGTTGTGCATGCCACTTACCACAATCTTCAACACGTCCCTGGAAACTGGGCAACTACCTGAGGTATGGAAGACGGCAAATGTAGTTCCCATTTTTAAAAAAGGAGACAGAAAAGAGGCACTAAACTATAGACCTGTGTCATTGACGTGTATAGTATGCAAAATTATGGAGAAGATTATCAGGAGGAGAGTGGTGGAGCACCTGGAACGGAACAAGAGTATAAATGCCAACCAGCACGGATTCATGGAAGGCAAATTCTGTGTCACAAACCTTCTAGAGTTTTATGATAAAATAACAGAAGTAAGACACGAGAGAGAGGGGTGGGTTGATTGCATCTTCTTGGACTGCAAGAAGGCCTTTGACACAGTTCCTCACAAGAGATTAGTGCAGAAGCTAGAGAATCAGGCGCATATAACGGGAAGGGCACTGCAATGGATCAGAGAATACCTGACAGGGAGACAACAACGAGTCATGGTACGTAATGATGTATCACAGTGGGCACCTGTGACGAGCGGGGTCCCACAGGGGTCGGTCCTAGGACCAGTGCTATTTTTGGTATATGTGAACGACATGATGGAAGGGTTAGACTCAGAAGTGTCCCTGTTTGCAGATGATGTGAAGTTAATGAGGAGAATTAAATCTGATGAGGACCAGGCAGGACTTCAAAGAGACCTGGACAGACTGGACACCTGGTCCAGCAAATGGCTTCTCGAATTTAATCCTGCCAAATGCAAAGTCATGAAGATAGGGGAAGGGCACAGAAGACCACAGACAGAGTATAGGCTAGGTGGCCAAAGACTGCAAACCTCACTCAAGGAGAAAGATCTTGGGGTGAGTATAACACCGAGCATGTCTCCGGAAGCACACATCAACCAGATAACTGCTGCAGCATATGGGCGCCTGGCAAACCTGAGAACAGCATTCCGATACCTTAGTAAGGAATCGTTCAAGACACTGTACACCGTGTATGTCAGGCCCATACTGGAGTATGCAGCACCTGTTTGGAACCCGCACTTGATAAAGCACGTCAAGAAACTAGAGAAAGTACAAAGGTTTGCGACAAGGTTAGTTCCAGAGCTAAAGGGAATGTCCTATGAAGAAATATTAAGGGAAATCGGCCTGACGACACTGGAGGACAGGAGGGTCAGGGGAGACATGATAACGACATATAAAATACTGCGTGGAATAGACAAGGTGGACAAAGACAGGATGTTCCAGGGAGGGGACACAGAAACAAGAGGCCACAATTGGAAGTTGAAGACACAAATGAGTCAGAGAGATATTAGGAAGTATTTCTTCAGTCATAGAGTTGTAAGGCAGTGGACTAGCCTAGAAAATGACGTAGTGGAGGCAGGAACCATACACAGTTTTAAGACGAGGTTTGATAAAGCTCATGGAGCGGGGAGAGAGAGGGCCCAGTAGCAACCGGTGAAGAGGCGGGGCCAGGAGCTAAGACTCGACCCCTGCAAACACAAATAGGTGAGTACAAATAGGTGAGTACACACACACAAACCTAACTTGCCCTCGAAGATATCGTTCGTAAACACCTCTTAATGATCTTTAATTATAGTTTAGTAATTCTTCGGTTATTTACGTGTGTTACATTAATTAATTCCCAGCAGTTCACCAGGTTAATGACATAACATTGTAGTGATATTGTCGTCTAGTTCAAGTGAAGTCTGTTTTGTCTCTTCATGAAGTGTACTCTTATTGTGTGATTCTAATAACGTAATATATAATACTAAGACCAGTAATTATCACTAAACCCAGGAATTTATCACTGAACTTAAGTAAAGTCAGTCTTATATAAATATCGAAAGTGGATTGTACTTCAGAAGTGAATCTTCCAGTTGAGAGAGTGGTTGACTTTAAGATATTTATCCGAAGCATCGTACCAAGTGCTCAAACTGCGTGCATTCTTAATAGATCAAGTGCAATAATATTTTTCTTGGATATACAGAGAAGCATTTATAGGCGGATCAAAAGATGAGATGGAGCAATATATTCGAACTGAGACATCAAAAAAAAAAAAAATAAAAAAAAAAAAAAAATGAGAGGAAAGATTAGTGAATATAAAATTTTAGTTACGAAGGAAACCAAGCTCAACACAGAGGGTTTCTTTCAGGTTTCTAGAATTATTAGGAAAAAGATAGACCCACTTAAACAGGCACAATTTTACACTTAATTCCTCTCCATTTTTTATATATGAGGATAATAGGAGAAATCACAGAAATTAATTAGACAAGTCAGAATAAAAGTCAGTTATGAAATGTGACAGCGACTAGTGTCATGGTTCTCAAATTTCAACCAAACAAGTCACTGAGCAGTCGAGCTTTCAAGAGTTATAAAGAAACATAAGAAGTTCCTTCATAGTAAATCATTAACCGGTCTCTAAATAAGCGTCAGATTACAGACCAATCAGCTTAACTTCAACTGTTGTACAGCCACATCAGGAGGAAAACAACAGTCAAGGACCAGGTAATCAGGCTAAGGAAGGAAGGAGGAGAGACAACAAGAATTGACCGTGAAGTATGTGAAGAACTCAACAAGAGATTCAAAGAAGTGTTCACAGAGGAGACAGAAGGGACTCCAGAAAGACGGAGAGGTGGGGCACACCACCAAGTGCTGGACACAGTGCACACAACCGAGGAAGAAGTGAAGAGGCTTCTGAGTGAGCTAGATACCTCAAAGGCAATGGGGCCAGATAACATCTCCCCATGGGTATTGAGAGAGGGAGCAGAGGCGCTATGTGTACCCCTAACAACAATATTCAATACATCTATCGAAACAGGGAGATTGCCTGAGGCATGGAAGACAGCAAATGTAGTCCCAATCTTTAAAAAAGGAGACGGACATGAAGCATTAAACTACAGACCAGTGTCACTGACATGTATAGTATGCAAAATCATGGAGAAGATTATCAGGAGAAGAGTGGTGGAACACCTAGAAAGGAACGATCTCATCAACAGCAGCCAACATGGTTTCAGGGACGGGAAATCCTGTGTCACAAACCTACTGGAGTTCTATGACATGGTGACAGCAGTAAGACAAGAGAGAGAGGGGTGGGTGGATTGCATTTTCTTGGACTGCAAGAAGGCGTTTGACACAGTTCCACACAAGAGACTGGTGCAAAAACTGGAGGACCAAGCAGGGATAACAGGGAAGGCACTACAATGGATCAGGGAATACTTGTCAGGAAGACAGCAGCGAGTCATGGTACGTGGCGAGGTGTCAGAGTGGGCACCTGTGACCAGCGGGGTCCCACAGGGGTCAGTCCTAGGACAAGTGCTGTTTCTGGTATTTGTGAACGACATGACGGAAGGAATAGACTCTGAGGTGTCCCTGTTTGCAGATGACGTGAAGTTGATGAGAAGAATTCACTCGATCGAAGACCAGGCAGAACTACAAAGGGATCTGGACAGGCTGCAGACCTGGTCCAGCAATTGGCTCCTGGAGTTCAATCCCACCAAGTGCAAAGTCATGAAGATTGGGGAAGGGCAAAGAAGGCCGCAGACGGAGTAAAGTCTAGGGGGTCAGAGACTACAAACCTCACTCAAGGAAAAAGATCTTGGGGTGAGTATAACACCAGGCACATCTCCTGAAGCGCACATCAACCAAATAACTGCTGCAGCATATGGGCGCCTAGCAAACCTCAGAACAGCATTCCGACATCTTAATAAGGAATCATTCAGGACCCTGTACACCGTGTACGTTAGGCCCATATTGGAGTATGCGGCACCAGTTTGGAACCCACACCTAGCCAAGCACGTGAAGAAACTAGAGAAAGTGCAAAGGTTTGCAACAAGACTAGTCCCAGAGCTAAGAGGTATGTCCTACGAGGAGAGAACACGTGTGTGTGTGTGTGTGTGTGTGTGTGTGTGTGTGTGTGTGTGTGTGTGTGTGTGTGTGGGTGTATGTGTGGGTGTATGTGTGTGTACTCACCTAGTTGTACTCACCTAGTTGAGGTTGCGGGGGTCGAGTCCGAGCTCCTGGCCCCGCCTCTTCACTGATCGCTACTAGGTCACTCTCCCTGAGCCGTGAGCTTTATCATACCTCTGCTTAAAGCTATGTATGGATCCTGCCTCCACTACATCGCTTCCCAAACTATTCCACTTACTGACTACTCTGTGGCTGAAGAAATACTTCCTAACATCCCTGTGATTCATCTGTGTCTTCAGCTTCCAACTGTGTCCCCTTGTTACTGTGTCCAATCTCTGGAACATCCTGTCTTTGTCCACCTTGTCAATTCCTCTCAGTATTTTGTATGTCGTTATCATGTCCCCCCTATCTCTCCTGTCCTCCAGTCTCGTCAGGTTGATTTCCCTTAACCTCTCCTCGTAGGACATACCTCTTAGCTCTGGGACTAGTCTTGTTGCAAACCTTTGCACTTTCTCTAGTTTCTTCACGTGCTTGGCTAGGTGTGGGTTCCAAACTGGTGCCGCATACTCCAATATGGGCCTAACATACACGGTGTACAGGGCCCTGAATGATTCCTTATTAAGATGTCGGAATGCTGTTCTGAGGTTTGCTAGGCGCCTATATGCTGCAGCAGTTATTTGGTTGATGTGCACTTCAGGAGATGTGCCTGGTGTTATACTCATCCCAAGATCTTTTTTCTTGAGTGAAGTTTGTAGTCTCTGGCCCCCTAGACTGTACTCCGTCTGCGGTTTTCTTTGCCCTTCCCCAATCTTCATGACTTTGCATTTGGTGGGGTTGAACTCCAGGAGCCAATTGCTGGACCAGCTCTACAGCCTGTCCAGATTCCTTTGTAGTTCTGACTGGTCTTCGATCGAATGAATTCTTCTCATCAACTTCACGTCATCTGCAAACAGAGACACTTCGGAGTCTATTCCTTCCGTCATGTCGTTCACAAATTCCAGAAACAGCACTGGTCCTAGGACTGACCCCTGTGGGACCCCGCTGGTCACAGGTGCTTTCTCTGACACCTCGCCACGTACCAAGACTCGCTGCTGTCTTCCTGACAAGTATTCCCTGATCCATTGTAGTGCCTTCCCCGTTATCCTTGCTTGGTCCTCCAGTTTTTGCACCAATCTCTTGTGTGGAACTGTGTCAAACGCCTTCTTGCAGTCCAAGAAAATGCAATCCACCCACCCTTCTCTCTCTCGTGTGTGTACTCACCTAGTTGAGGTTGCAGGGGTCGAGTCCAAGCTCCTGGCCCCGCCTCTTCACTGGTCGCTACTAGGTCACTCTCCCTGAACCATGAGCTTTATCGTACCTCTGCTTAAAGCTATGTATGGATCCTGCCTCCACTACATCGCTTCCCAAACTATTCCACTTCCTGACTACTCTGTGGCTGAAGAAATACTTCCTAACATCCCTTTGATTCATCTGTGTCTTCAGCTTCCAACTGTGTCCCCGTGTTGCTGTGTCCAGTCTCTGGAACATCCTGTCTTTGTCCACCTTGTCAATTCCTCTCAGTATTTTGTAAGTCGTTATCATGTCCCCCCTATCTCTCCTGTCCTCCAGTGTCGTCAGGTTGATTTCCCTTAACCTCTCCTCATAGGACATACCTCTTAGCCCTGGGACTAGTCTTCTTGCAAACCTTTGCACTTTCTCTAGTTTCTTTACATGCTTGGCTAGGTGTGGGTTCCAAACTGGTGCCGCATACTCTAATATGGGCCTAACGTACACGGTGTACAGGGTCCTGAACGACTCCTTATTAAGATGTCGGAATGCTGTTCTGAGGTTTGCCAGGCGCCCATATGCTGCGGCAGTTATTTGGTTGATGTGCGCTTCAGGAGATGTGCCTGGTGTTATACTCACCCCAAGATCTTTTTCCTTGAGTGATGTTTGTAGTCTTTGGCCCCTTAGACTGTACTCCGACTGCGGTCTTCTTTGCCCTTCCCCAATCCTCATAACTTTGCACTTGGTGTGATTGAACTCCAGGAGCCAGTTGCTGGACCAGGTCTGCAGCCTGTCCAGATCCCTTTGTAGTTCTGCCTGGTCTTCGATCGAATGAACTCTTCTCATCAATTTCACGTCATCTGCAAACAGGGACACCTCGGAGTTTATTCCTTCCGTCATGTCGTTCACAAATACCAGAAACAGCACTGGTCCTAGGACTGACCCCTGTGGGACCCCGCTGGTCACAGGTGCCCACTCTGACACCTCGCCACGTACCATGACTCGCTGCTGTCTTCCTGACAAGTATTCCCTGATCCATTGTAGTGCCTTCCCTGTTATCCCTGCTTGGTCCTCCAGTTTTTGCACCAATCTCTTGTGTGGAACTGTGTCAAACGCCTTCTTGCAGTCCAAGAAAATGCAATCCACCCACCCCTCTCTCTCTTGTCTTACTGCTGTCACCATGTCATAGAACTCCAGTAGGTTTGTGACACAGGATTTCCCGTCCCTGAAACCATGTTGGCTGCTGTTGATGAGATCGTTCCTTTCTAGGTGTTCCACCACTCTTCTCCTGATAATCTTCTCCATGATTTTGCATACTATACATGTCAGTGACACTGGTCTGTAGTTTAATGCTTCATGTCTGTCTCCTTTTTTAAAGATTGGGACTACATTTGCTGTCTTCCATGCCTCAGGCAATCTCCCTGTTTTGATAGATGTATTGAATATTGTTTGTTAGGGGTACACATAGCGCCTCTGCTCCCTCTCTCAATACCCATGGGGAGATGTTATCTGGCCCCATTGCCTTTGAGGTATCTAGCTCACTCAGAAGCCTCTTCACTTCTTCCTCGGTTGTGTGCACTGTGTCCAGCACTTGGTGGTGTGCCCCACCTCTCCGTCTTTCTGGAGTCCCTTCTGTCTCCTCTGTGAACACTTCTTTGAATCTCTTGTTGAGTTCTTCACATACTTCACGGTCATTTCTTGTTGTCTCTCCTCCTTCCTTCCTTAGCCTGATTACCTGGTCCTTGACTGTTGTTTTCCTCCTGATGTGGCTGTACAACAGTTTCGGTTCAGATTTGGCTTTCGCTGCTATGTCATTTTCATATTGTCTTTGGGCCTCCCTTCTTATCTGTGCATATTCGTTTCTGGCTCTACGACTGTTCTCCTTATTCTCCTGGGTCCTTTGCCTTCTATATTTCTTCCATTCCCTAGCACACTTGGTTTTTGCCTCCATGCACCTTTGGGTAAACCATGGGCTCATCCTTGCTTTTTCATTATTCCTGTTACCCTTGGGTACAAACCTCTCCTCAGCCTCCTTGCATTTTGTTGCTACATTTTGTGTGTGTGTGTGTATGTGTGTGTGTGTGTGTATGTGTGCATGTGTGTGTGTGCGTGTATGTGTGTGTGTGTGTGTATGTGTGTATGTGTGCATGTGTGTGTGTGTGTGTGTGAGTATGTGTGTGTGTGTGTGTGTGTGTGTGTATGTGTGTATGTGTGCATGTGTGTGTGTGTGTGTGTGTGTGTGTGTGTGTGTATATGTGTATGTGTGTATGTGTATGTGTGTGTGTGTGTATGTGTGTATGTGTGTATGTGTGTATGTGTGTATGTGTGTATGTGTGTGTGTATGTGTGTGTGAAGTATAAACCTTAGGACCTTCACTATATTGTTTATTCTTGTTGACGGGTATCTAAGACGTCTACACATCAGTTTCACTGCGAACACTTACGCAGTGTGGTTATTTTCTGTTCAGAGAATTAGAACCTTACATTTGGCCACATAACCTGCATGTGTCGCTTCTCCGATCACAGCATCAGCGCATCCAGATCATCCTGTAGGTCACTGGTGTCCTCATCAGAAATTATATGACGGCTTATATCAGCGTCATCAGTAAACTCGCTTATGTCACTGTTTATTACCTCACTACTGTGGCTCATGTAATGTTCCCATTCCGATTTCGCCCCATCACTGCATACTTTGTTGCCTGTTGGTGATCTATTCCTCGATCCAGGAGATAATTTCTCCTGTACCATATGTCAGTACTTTCGTAATCACTCTTTGTGGAACTATGCCAGTGATCTTGCTGAAATAAATATTCACAATTTTGTATTATCATGTTCTGTTGTTTGAAATACCTTAGAGAGAAAGGTATTAAATTTGTTAGGGAAGAACGCCCCTTGGTATAACCGTAATCAAGTTCTAGCTTTCAAGCTGATTTCAAATTGAATCCCCAGTTAGCCGAGTCCATCACCTGTCTCACAGTTGAAGTTAAGCTGATTGGTCTGTAATCTGACGCTTATTTAGAGACCGGTTAATGATTTACTATGAAGGAACTTCTTATGTTTCTTTATAACTCTTGAAAGCTCGACTGCTCAGTGACTTGTTTGGTTGAAATTTGAGAACCATGACACTAGTCGCTGTCACATTTCATAACTGACTTTTATTCTGACTTGTCTAATTAATTTCTGTGATTTCTCCTATTATCCTCATATATAAAAAATGGAGAGGAAATAAGTGTAAAATTGTGCCTGTTTAAGTGGGTCTATCTTTTTCCTAATAATTCTAGAAACCTGAAAGAAACCCTCTGTGTTGATCTTGGTTTCCTTCGTAACTAAAATTTTATATTCACTAATCTTTCCTCTCATTTATTTTTTTTATTTTTTTTTTTGATGTCTCAGTTCGAATATATTGCTCCATCTCATCTTTTGATCCGCCTATAAATGCTTCTCTGTATATCCAAGAAAAATATTATTGCACTTGATCTATTAAGAATGCACGCAGTTTGAGCACTTGGTACGATGCTTCGGATAAATATCTTAAAGGCAACCACTCTCTCAACTGGAAGATTCACTACTGAAGTACAATCCACTTTCGATATTTATATAAGACTGACTTTACCTAAGTTCAGTGATAAATTCCTGGGTTTAGTGATAATTACTGGTCTTAGTATTATATATTACGTTATTACAATCACACAATAAGAGTACACTTCATGAAGAGACAAAACAGACTTCACTTGAACTAGACGACAATATCACTACAATGTTATGTCATTAACCTGGTGAACTGCTGGGAGTTAATTAATGTAACACACGTAAATAACCGAAGAATTACTGAACTATAATTAAAGATCATTAAGAGGTGTTTACGAACGATATCTTCGAGGGCAAGTTAGGTTTGTGTGTGTGTACTCACCTATTTGTACTCACCTATTTGTGGTTGCAGGGGTCGAGTCTTAGCTCCTGGCCCCGCCTCTTCACCGGTTGCTACTGGGCCCTCTCTCTCCCCGCTCCATGAGCTTTATCAAACCTCGTCTTAAAACTGTGTATGGTTCCTGCCTCCACTCTATGACTGAAGAAATACTTCCTAATATCTCTCTGACTCATTTGTGTCTTCAACTTCCAATTGTGGCCTCTTGTTTCTGTGTCCCCTCCCTGGAACATCCTGTCTTTGTCCACCTTGTCTATTCTACGCAGTATTTTATATGTCGTTATCATGTCTCCCCTGACCCTCCTGTCCTCCAGTGTCGTCAGGCCGATTTCCCTTAATCTTTCTTCATAGGACATTCCCCTTAGCTCTGGAACTAACCATGTCGCAAACCTTTGTACTTTCTCTAGTTTCTTGACGTGCTTTATCAAGTGCGGGTTCCAAACAGGTGCTGCATACTCCAGTATGGGCCTGACATACACGGTGTACAGTGTCTTGAACGATTCCTTACTAAGGTATCGGAATGCTGTTCTCAGGTTTGCCAGGCGCCCATATGCTGCAGCAGTTATCTGGTTGATGTGTGCTTCCGGAGACATGCTCGGTGTTATACTCACCCCAAGATCTTTCTCCTTGAGTGAGGTTTGCAGTCTTTGGCCACCTAGCCTATACTCTGTCTGTGGTCTTCTGTGCCCTTCCCCTATCTTCATGACTTTGCATTTGGCAGGATTAAATTCGAGAAGCCATTTGCTGGACCAGGTGTCCAGTCTGTCCAGGTCTCTTTGAAGTCCTGTCTGGTCCTCATCAGATTTAATTCTCCTCATTAACTTCACATCATCTGCAAACAGGGACACTTCTGAGTCTAACCCTTCCATCATGTCGTTCACATATACCAAAAATAGCACTGGTCCTAGGACCGACCCCTGTGGGACCCCGCTCGTCACAGGTGCCCACTGTGATACATCATTGCGTACCATGACTCGTTGTTGTCTCCCTGTCAGGTATTCTCTGATCCATTGCAGTGCCCTTCCCGTTATATGCGCCTGATTCTCTAGCTTCTGCACTAATCTCTTGTGAGGAACTGTGTCAAAGGCCTTCTTGCAGTCCAAGAAGATGCAATCAACCCACCCCTCTCTCTCGTGTCTTACTTCTGTTATTTTATCATAAAACTCCAGAAGGTTTGTGACACAGGATTTGCCTTCCATGAATCCGTGCTGGTTGGCATTTATACTCTTGTTCCGTTCCAGGTGCTCCACCACTCTCCTCCTGATAATCTTCTCCATAATTTTGCATACTATACACGTCAATGACACAGGTCTATAGTTTAGTGCCTCTTTTCTGTCTCCTTTTTTAAAAATGGGAACTACATTTGCCGTCTTCCATACCTCAGGTAGTTGCCCAGTTTCCAGGGACGTGTTGAAGATTGTGTTAAGTGGCACGCACAACATATCTGCTCCCTCTCTAAGGACCCACGGGGAGATGTTGTCCGGTCCCATTGCCTTTGAGGTATCGATGTCCCTTAGCAGTTTCTTCACCTCCTCCTCATCTGTATGTATGTCGTCCAACACTTGTTGGTGTATTCCTTGCTGGTGTCCCCATCTGGTCTGTCCCCCCAGAGTCCTTCCTGTCTCTACTGTAAATACTTCCTTAAATCTCGTGTTGAGCTCCTCTCATACCTCTTGATCGTTTCTTGTGAGTTCTCCACCTTCTTTCCTCAGCCTTATCACCTGGTCCTTGACTGTTGTCTTCCTCCTAATGTGGCTATACAGCAGTTTCGGGTCAGATTTGACTTTCGATGCTATGTCGTTTTCATACTGTCGCTGGGCCTCCCTCCTTATCTGTGCATACTCGTTTCTGGCTCTTCTACTAATCTCCTTGTTTTCCTGGGTCCTATGCCTCCTGTACCTTTTCCATTTTCTGTTGCACTTAGTTTTTGCCTCCCTACACCTTCGGGTAAACCAAGGACTCGTTTTGGTCTTCCTATTATTTCTGTTTCCCTTGGGAACAAAACTTTCCTCTGCCTCCTTGCACTTTGTTGCCACATATTCCATCATCTCGTTTACTGATTTTCCTACCATTTCTCTGTCCCACTGAACCTCCTGCAGGAAGTTTCTCATACCTGTGTAGTCCCCCCTTTTATAGTTTGGCCTGACCCCTTCAGTTCCTGTTACCTTCTCCACTTGTAACTCTACTATATAATCAAAACTCAGAACCACATGATCGCTAGCTCCAAGGGGCCTCTCGTAAGTGATGTCCTCAATGTCTGAACTGCTCAGGGTGAACACAAGATCCAGTCTTGCTGGCTCATCCTCCCCTCTCTCTCTGGTTGTGTCCCTGACATGTTGATGCATGAGGTTTTCAAATACCACATCCATCATCTTGGCTCTCCATGTTTCGGGACCCCCATGTGGCTCCAGGTTTTCCCAGTCGATCTCCCTGTGGTTGAAATCGCCCATTACCAGTAACTTTGCTCTGCTCGAGTGAGCTCTTCTTGCCACCTCAGCCAGTGTGTCCACCATCACCCTGTTGTTTTCTTCGTACTCCTCTCTTGGCCTCCTGCAGTTCTGTGGTGGGTTATACATCACTCCAATGACTACTTTATGTTCTCCGGACTGAATTTTACCTACAATGTAGTCTCTTTCTCCAATCATGTCCATGCCTTCCATTTCCTCAAATCCCCATCGGTGTTTTATGAGCAGTGCAACCCCTCCTCCCCCTCTACTCCTTCTATCTTTCCTCAGGATCTGATATCCCATTTGGAAGATTGTGTCTGTTATTGTCTCAGCGAGTTTTGTTTCTGTGACTGCTATGATGTCTGGGGATTTTTCACTGATTCTTTCGTTCCACTCCTCATGTTTATTCGTTATTCCATCCGCGTTTGTGTACCAAACTTTCAGTTTCTTTTCTATCATTGTGGTCATGCAAGAATATTGGGGTTGGGGGAGCGAGATCCTTGGTGGGGGGCCTATATGGGGCTGTGGTGTAGGTGGGGTTTGTGATGATGGGGGTGGGGTCAGAATGCCCATAAGGGACAGCTGTTGGGGTGAGGTTTGTGATATGGGGGTTGGTGGCAGAGGGAACAGTGAGTGGGTTGTAGTATAGGTTGCTCAGTTGCGTTGGGAATGTCGTGGTTGGAGTCTTTTGGTGGGAGATTCTGTGGGGTGTGTTTGCCCTTCCTCCTGTGTCTGGGCCCTGCTCATCTTCGTCATTACCTCTCGTTCCTCCTTGCGTCTCTGTACCCTCTCTTTCAGTGTAGTCCTTCCTTCAGTGTGCTATTGCTTAAATATCACTTAAATACCTTGTGGTTGTAAAACAAACACACGGGGAGTTGAATGATAGCTCTAGGCCTTTCGTGTTGCAATCAACATCTTCTGGAGCTAGTAATGTTGCAGAAGTCCAAGTAGATTCGTTCATGTGAACGAATCTACGTGAATTCGTATATATATATATATATATATATATATATATATATATATATATATATATATATATATATATATATACAAGGAATTCGCGAGCGCAGGCGAAATATACACAAACACTGATCTCTAGCTGAAGGAGACTCGAACCTACGAACCTTAGGACAAGGTACGCAGTGTTTTACCAATCTACCCACACTGGACAATACCTTGGCGTGTAGCATGCGCTACACGTTTGATCCAAGGCAGCCAGCTTTCAGGGAGAAGGCTTACAGCTTTTCATCTCATCCCCTGCATGCATCGGCCTTACTAGAGATTTGAACAATGCAAGGAATTCGCGAGAGCAGGCGAAATATACACAAACCTTGTCCTAAGGTTCGTAGGTTCGAGTCTCCTTCAGCCGGAGATCAGTGTTTGTGTATATTTCGCCTGCTCTCGCGAATTCCTTGCATTGTTCAAATCTCTAGTAAGGCTGATGCATGCAGGGGATGAGATGAAAAGGTGTAAGCCATCGCCCTGAAAGCTGGCTGCCTTGGATCAAACGTGTAGCGCATGCTACACGCCAAGGTATTGTCCAGTGTGGGTAGATTGGTAAAGCACTGCGTACCTTGTCCTAAGGTTCGTA
>NC_091293.1:35541691-35589191 GCF_038502225.1 Cherax quadricarinatus | reverse complement strand
CTATGCGAACTTGACACCTCAAAGGCGGTGGGACCAGACAACATCTCTCCATGGGTCCTTAAAGAGGGAGCAGAAATATTGTGTGAGCCATTAACAAAGATCTTCAACACATCATTTGAAACTGGGCAACTCCCTGAGGTATGGAAAATGGCAAATGTAGTCCCAATTTTTAAAAAGGGAGACAGACATGAGGCGCTAAACTACAGACCTGTATCACTAACGTGTATAGTATGCAAGGTCATGGAGAAGATCATCAGGAGGAGAGTGGTGGGGCACCTGGAAAGAAACAAGTGTATAATTGACAACCAGCACGGTTTCAGGGAAGGAAAATCCTGTGTCGCAAACCTACTAGAGTTTTATGACAAGGTGACAGAAGTAAGACAAGAGAGAGAGGGGTGGATCGACTGCATATTTTTGGACTGCAGGAAAGTATTGGTTTGGAAATGGGGTGGTGGGTGAGTGGAACAGTCTACCTAGTTGGGTTATTGAGGCTGGGACTTTGGGTAGTTTTAAATTTAGGTTGGATAAGTACATGAGTGGGAGGGGTTGGATTTGAGTGGGACTTGCACATCAGAGCTTATTTCTTGGGTAACTTTGAAAACTGGGTTGGTCAAATGTTTGTTAGTGGGATGAATTGTAAAGGACCTGCCTAGTATGGGCCAACAGGCCTGCTGCAGTGTTCCTCCTTTCTTATGTTCTTATGTTCTTAAGGCCTTCGACACAGTTCCTCACAAGAGGTTACTGCAAAAGCTAGAGGACCAGGCACACATAACAGGAAAGGCACTGCAATGGATCAGAGAATATCTGACAGGGAGGCAACAACGAGTCATGGCACGCGACGAGGTGTCAGAGTGGGCGCCTGTGACAAGCGGGGTTCCACAGGGGTCACTCCTAGGACCTGTGCTGTTCTTGGTATATGTGAACGACATAACGGAAGGGATAGACTCAGAAGTGTCCTTGTTTGCAGACGATGTGAAGTTAATGAGAAGAATCAAATCGGACGAGGTTCAGGCAGGACTACTAAGAGACCTGGACAGGCTACAAGCCTGGTCCAGCAACTGGCTCCTTGAATTTAACCCTGCCAAATGCAAAGTCATAAAGATTGGGGAAGGACAAAGAAGACCGGAGACACAATATAGTTTAGATGGCCAAAGACTGCAAATCTCACTCAAGGAAAAAGATCTGGGGGTGAGTATAACACCGAGCATATCTCCTGAGGCGCACATCAATCAGATAACTGCTGCAGCATACGGGCGCCTGGCAAACCTACGGATAGCGTTCAGATACCTCAGTAAGGATTCGTTTAAGACTCTGTATACCATCTACGTGAGGCCCATACTGGAGTATGCAGCACCAGTTTGGAATCCACACCTAGTCAAGCACGTCAAGAAATTAGAGAAAGTGCAAAGGTTTGCAACAAGACTAGTCCCAGAGCTACGGGGATTGTCCTATGAAGAAAGGTTGAGGGAAATCGGCCTGACGACACTGGAGGACAGGAGGGTCAGGGGAGACATGATAACGACATATAAAATACTGCGCGGAATAGACGAGGTGGACTAAGACGGGATGTTCCAGAGATGGGACACAGACACAAGAGGTCACAATTGGAAGTTGAAGACTCAGATGAATCAAAGGGATGTTAGGAAGTATTTCTTCAGTCATAGAGTAGTCAGGCCATGGAATAGCCTAGAAAGTGATGTAGTGGAGGCAGGAACCATACATAGTTTTAAGGCGAGGTATGATAGAGCTCATGGGGCAGGGAGAGAGAGGACCTAGTAGCAATCAGCGAAGAGGCGGGGCCAGGAGCTGTGACTCGACCCCTGCAACCACAAATAGGTGAGTACACACAGGGATGTTAGGAGGTATTTCTTCAGTCATAGAGTTGTCAGGAAGTGGAATAGTCTAGAAAGTGATGTAGTGGAAGCAGGAACCATACATGGCTTTAAGACTAGGTATGACAAAGTTCAGGGAGCAGAGAGAAGACCTAGCAGTGATCAGTGAAGAGGCGGGGTCAGGAGTTGAGCGCAACCACAATTAGGTGAGTACACACACAGCATCCATACATGGCTTTAAGAAGAGGTATGATTAAGCTTATGGAGCAAGAAGAGTGCCCTAGTAGCAACCAGTGAAGAGGCGGGGCCAGGAGCTGTGATTCAACCCTTGCAACCGCAACTAGGTGAGTACTCACCCCCCCACACACACACATACAAATACATACACACACACACACACACACACACACACACACACACACACACACACACAGGAGCCAGGAGCTATGAATCGACCCCTGCAACCACAAATAGGTGAGTACACACACACACACACACAAACCTGCAGCCTGTCCAGATCCCTTTGTAGTTCTGCCTGGTTCTTCATCAACCAAATAACTGCTGCAGCATATGGGCGCCTAGCAAAGCTAAGAGCAGCATTCCTACATCTTAATAAGGAATCGTTCAGGACCCTGTACACCGTGTACGTTAGGCCCATATTGGAGTATGCTGCACCAGTTTGGAACCCACACCTAGCCAAGCACGTAAAGAAACTAGAGAAAGTACACTGGTTTGCAACAAGACTAGTCCCAGAGCTAAGGGGTATGTCCTACGAGGAGAGGTTAAGGGAAAGTGACCTGACGACACTGGAGGACAGGAGAGATAGGGGGGATATGATAACGACATATAAAATGCTGAGAGGAAGTGACAAGGTGGACAAAGACAGGATGTTCCAGAGATGGGACTCAGTAACAAGTGTCACAGTTGGAAGTTGAAGACACAGATGAATCACAGGGATGTTAGGAAGTATTTCTTCAGTCACAGAGTAGTCAGGAAGTGGAATAGTTTGGGAAGCGATGTAGTGGAGGCAGGATCCATTTATAGCTTTAAGCAGAAGTATGATAAAGCTCATGGTTCAGGGAGAGTGACCCAGTAGCGGCCAGTGAAGAGGCGGGGCCAGGAGCTATTACTCGACCCCTGCAACCACAACTAGGTGAGTACACGCACACAAACACACACGAACTTACACACGATAACTAGCACGGTTTCAGGGAGGGGAAATCCTGTGTCAAAACCTACTGGAGTTTTACAACAAAGTGAATGAACTAAGGCAGGAGAGAGAGGGGTGGGTAGACTGCATTTTCATGGACTGTAAGAAGGCTTTCGACACAGTTCCGCACTAGAGATTAGTGCAAAAGCTAGTGAAGCAGGCATGAATAACAAGAAAGGCACTGCAACGGATCAGAGAATACCTGACAGGAAGGAAATAACGAGTTATGGTACGTGACGAAGAGTCAGAGTGGGCGCCTATGACGAGCGGGGTTCCACAAGGGCCAGTCCTAGGGCCGGTGCTGTTTCTGGTATATGTGAATGACATGACGGTGTCCCTGTCTGCAGACGAAGTGGAGTTAATACGGAGAATTTCAAGTGAATGAGATCAGGTAGAACTACAAAGGAATCTGGACAGGCTGCAAGCCTGGTCCAACGACTGGCTCCTGGAATTTAACCCTACCTAGTGCAAAAGTCAGGAAGATTGGGGGAGGTCAAAGAAGACCGCAGACATGGTACAGACTAGGGGGAGCAAAGACTGCAAACCTCGCTCAAAGAAAATGATCTTGAGGTGAGGCGCACATCAACCAAATAACTACTACAGCATATATGGGTGCCTGGCAAACATAAGAATAGTATTTAGACACGTGAGTAAGGATTACAATCAAAATTAAGCGCTAGACCCATTAGGGCCATACAGTGCTGACCTGAGTAAGGAATCATTCAAGACTCTGTACACTGTGTACGTCAGGTCCATATTGGAGTATGCAGCACCAGTTTGGTAATCACACCTGGTCAAGCACATCAAGAAATTAGGGAAAGTGCGAAGGTTTAGAACAAGACTAGTCCTAGAGCTAAGGGGTATATCCTACGAGGAGGGGTTAAAGAAAATCGACCTGACGATACTGGAGGACAGGAGGGACAGGGAGGACATGATAACGACATATAAAATCCTGAAAAGAATTGACAAGGTGGAGAGAGACAGAATGTTTCAGAGATGGGACACAGAAACAACGGGGCACGCATAAAAGTTGAAAATTTAGGTGAGTCACAGGATGTTAGGAAGTATTTCTTCAGTCATAGAGTTATCAGAAAGTGGAACAGTCTAAAGAGTGATGTGGTGGAGGCAGAATCCATACAGAGCTTTAAGAAGAGATATGATTAAGCTTATGGAGCATGGAGAGAGTGGACCTAGTAGTGATCATCGAAGAGGCGGGGTACGAGTTATGAATCGACCCCAGCAGCCACAAATAGGTGACTACACACATACACACCAATGGTGCGGAAGAACACTAACCGATAAAATACACAGAAACAACAATTACACTAAAACTAGGTGATTAGCACCACTAATGACCCTACGACAAGCCAAGCCGGAGCAATGATGTCACAGCACACACAACACAATTACAGTGATAACAAACATAAATAAAAAAAAGGAATAAATAGTGGCAGTAAAGAAAGGATGATATAGAGCGAGCAAAAAAAAAAAATAACTGACCCACCATGTGATGACACCAACATGACCTACAATAAGTAAGAAAATAACAAGGAGGAGATATTAACGCTAAATGATGCTAATGACAGAAGACACGGGATAGTTACCTGTGGATCTGATAGCGTGCTTCAATGACTGCTCACCTCCCTCAGAAATACTGCAGTACTACTGGTGTGAGCTGAGGACACGACAGAGGCTGCTTCCTTTTATGCTGGGCGTGAGCTGAGGACACGACAAGGACTACGTCCCTCTTGCTGGTTTGAGCTTAGAACACAGGAGCCACTTCCCTCATGCAGGTATGAGCTGAGGACACAAGAGCTACTTCCCTCGTACTGGTGTGAGCTGAGGACACAGTGAGAGCTAAATACATAAAGCTGGGGTAAAGATGGTAATGCGGAAGGCTCTCTCCGTTCCCTCCAGCTACTGTGAAAGGAAGCATAGTTGGAAAAAAATATACATATATTGTTGATATGACAACACCTGCAAGATAATGTACTCTTGATATGAAAATACCTGCAAGATAATGTACTCTTGATATGAAAACATCTGCAAGATAATGTACTCTTGATATGAAAACACCTGCAAGATAATGTACTCTTGATATGAAAACATCTGCAAGATAATGTACTCTTGATATGAAAATACCTGCAAGATAATGTACTCTTGATATGAAAACATCTGCAAGATAATGTACTCTTGATATGAAAATACCTGCAAGATAATGTACTCTTGATATGAAAACACCTGCAAGATAATGTACTCTTGATATGAAAACATCTGCAAGATAATGTACTCTTGATATGAAAACATCTGCAAGATAATGTGCTCTAGATATGAAAACACCTGCAAGATAATGTTATCTTGATGTCAAGAAAACTAAAGATACCAACTCTGCAAGAAGGTTGAAATTAATATATTTTATGAGCCAAAATACTGACGAGAATAACTGCTTCTTCACTTGGTTTGAGTTAGACAATGAATTAAATAAATATCTACCAACAGCCTCTGAGAAGGATGTTATAACTTAGAAATTTAATTAAGGTAAGTCCTTGATAACCCTTTGTTAGCAGTGTATAATCTTGATTACACCGAGGGAATCCTTCCTACTTCCTGTGCCTATTCTTTAGCCGGAACTGCCTGATACATTTAGACCAATCTCCTTAACTAGCTTTCTATGTAAACCATTTTAAAAAATGATTGTTAACAGACTATCACAGATCTATTGGAGTTCTATGACAAGGTAACAGAACTCAGGAGTGAGAGAGAGTGATGGGTATACTGCATCTTCTTGGACTCTAAGCAGGCTTTCGACAGAGTACCACGCAGTACCCATTTCTGCCTGCTAGAGGAGCAGGCAGGAATGGAAGGAAAAGTACTGCAATGGATCAGGGAATACCTGACAGGAAGGAAACAACGTGTGTCAGTACGAGACGAGATGTCAGGGTGGGTGTAAGTGTTGAGTGGGGCTCCATAAGGGTCAGTCCTAGGTCCGATGCTTTTGTGTATGTGAATAACATGAGGGAAAGGATAGAGTCAGAGGTGTCCCTGTTAGCAGACGATCTGAAACTAATGAGGAGAATACAGGCGGACGAGGATCAGGTAAGTCTACAAGGAAATCTGGATGGGCTGCAAGCCTGGTCCGACAAATGGCTCAGGGAGTTTAACCCCAGCAAGTGCGAAGTTATGAAGCTTTGGGAAGGACAAAGGAGACCGCAGACGGAGTGCAGTTTAAGAGGTCACAGAGTGCAAAACTTAATCAAGGGCGCCTAGCAAACCTGAGAATAGCGTTTCGACATCTAGGTAAGGAATCATTCACAACACTGCATACGGTGTACGTCAAGCCCATATTTGAGTATGCAGCACCAGTATAGAACTGACACCTGGTCAAACTCGTCGAGAAATTAGAGAAAGTGCAAAGGTTTGCAACAAGACTAGTTCTAGAGCTAAGTTGTATATCTAATGAGGAGAGGTTAAGGAAACTAAACCTGACAACACTGGAGGACAGTGTTGTCAGGTTTGAGAAAAATTGATGAGGTGGACATAAACAGAATGTTTCAGAGATATAAGACAGCAACAAGGAGTCACAACTGGAAGTTGAAAACTCAGATGACTCACACGGATGTTAAAAAGTATTTCATTAGTCATAGAGTTGTCATGAAATGGAGAGTATGGAGGCAGGATCCATACATAGTTTGAAGAAGAGGTATGATATAGCTCATGGAGCAGGAAAAGAGTGGACTTAGTAACGACCAGTGAAGCGGTGGGGCCAGAAACTGTTACTCGACCACTGCGACCACAATTAGGTAAGAACAAAAAGGTAAGTACACACACACACACACACACACACACACACACACACACACACACACACACACACACACACACACACACACACACCGCGGGGCTCAGCTACTCGTATTGTTAATTATTAACTTACAGAAAGACAATGCTGGTGATTGTAAGCTGTGCAAAAAGAGCGCCGCGCCTCCGTGTGAGGACCCTCCACCCCCGTGTGAGGACCCTCCACCCCCGTGTGAGGACCCTCCACCCCCGTGTGAGAACCCTCCACCCCCGTGTGAGGACCCTCCACCCCCGTGTGAGAACCCTCCACCCCCGTGTGAGGACCCTCCACCCCCGTGTGAGAACCCTCCACCCCCGTGTGAGGACCCTCCACCCACGTGTGAGGACCCTCCACCCCCGTGTGAGGACCCTCCACCCCCGTGGGAGGACCCTCCACCCCCGTGTGAGGACCCTCCACCCCCGTGTGAGGACCCTCCACCCCCGTGTGAGGACCCTCCACACCCGTGTGAGGACCCTCCACCCCCGTGTGAGGACCCTCCACCCCCGTGTGAGGACCCTCCACCCCCGTGTGAGGACCCTCCACCCCCGTGTGAGGACCCTCCACCCCCGTGTGAGGACCCTCCACCCCCGTGTGAGGACCCTCCACCCCCGTGTGAGGACCCTCCACCCCCGTGTGAGGACCCTCCACCCCCGTGTGAGGACCCTCCACCCCCGTGTGAGGACCCTCCACCCCCGTGTGAGGACCCTCCACCCCCGTGTGAGGACCCTCCACCCTGTGTGAGGACCCTCCACCCCCGTGTGAGGACCCTCCACCCCTGTGTGAGGACCCTCCACCCTCGTGTGAGGACCCTCCACCCCCGTGTGAGGACCCTCCACCCCCGTGTGAGAACCCTCCACCCCCGTGTGAGGACCCTCCACCCCCGTGTGAGGACCCTCCACCCCCGTGTGAGGACCCTCCACCCACGTGTGAGGACCCTCCACCCCCGTGTGAGGACCCTCCACCCCCGTGTGAGGACCCTCCACCCCCGTGTGAGGACCCTCCACCCCGTGTGAGGACCCTCCACCCCCGTGTGAGGACCCTCCACCCCTGTGTGAGGACCCTCCACCCTCGTGTGAGGACCCTCCACCCCCGTGTGAGGACCCTCCACCCCCGTGTGAGGACCCTCCACCCCCGTGTGAGGACCCTCCACCCCCGTGTGAGGACCCTCCACCCCCGTGTGAGGACCCTCCACCCACGTGTGAGGACCCTCCGTGTGAGGACCCTCCACCCCCGTGTGAGGACCCTCCACCCCCATGTGAGGACCCTCCACCCCGTGTGAGGACCCTCCACCCCTGTGTGAGGACCCTCCACCCCGTGTGAGGACCCTCCACCCCCGTGTGAGGACCCTCCACCCCCGTGTGAGGACCCTCCACCCTCGTGTGAGGACCCTCCACCCCCGTGTGAGGACCCTCCACCCCCGTGTGAGGACCCTCCACCCCCGTGTGAGAACCCTCCACCCCCGTGTGAGGACCCTCCACCCCCGTGTGAGGACCCTCCACCCCCGTGTGAGGACCCTCCACACCCGTGGGAGGACCCTCCACCCTCCCCCCGTGTGAGGACCCTCCACCCCTGTGTGAGGACCCTCCACCCTCGTGTGAGGACCCTCCACCCCCGTGTGAGGACCCTCCACCCCCGTGTGAGGACCCTCCACCCCCGTGTGAGAGGACCCTCCACCCCCGTGTGAGGACCCTCCACCCCAGTGTGAGGACCCTCCACCCACGTGTGAGGACCCTCCACCCCCGCGTGAGGACCCTCCACACCCGTGTGAGGACCCTCCACCCCCGTGTGAGGACCCTCCACCCCCGTGTGAGGACCCTCCACCCACGTGTGAGGACCTTCCACCCCCGTGTGAGAACCCTCCACACCCGTGTGAGGACCCTCCACCCACGTGTGAGGACCCTCCACACCCGTGTGAGGACCCTCCACACCCGTGGGAGGAACCTCCACACCCCTGTGTGAGGAACCTCCACCCCCGTGTGAGGACCCTCCACCCTCGTGTGAGGACCCTCCACCCCCGTGTGAGAACCCTCCACCCCTGTGTGAGGACCCTCCACCCCCGTGTGAGGACCCTCCACCCCCGTGTGAGGACCCTCCACCCCCGTGTGTGGACCCTCCACCCCCCGTGTGAGGACCCTCCACCCCCACCCCCCATGTGAGGACCCTCCACCCCCGTGTGAGGACCCTCCACCCCCGTGTGAGGACCCTCCACCCCCGTGTGAGGACCCTCCACCCCCGTGTGAGGACCCTCCACCCCCGTGTGAGGACCCTCCACCCCCGTGTGAGGACCCTCCACCCCGTGTGAGGACCCTCCACCCCCGTGTGAGGACCCACCACCCCCGTGTGAGGACCCTGTGTGAGGACCCTCCGTGTGAGGACCCTCGTGTGAGGACCCTCCACACCCCGTGTGAGGACCCTCCACCCCCGTGTGAGGACCCTCCACCCTCCACCCCCGTGTGAGAACCCTCCACCCCCGTGTGAGGACCCTCCACCCCCATGTGAGGACCCTCCACCCCTGTGTGAGGACCCTCCACCCACGTGTGAGGACCCTCCACCCCCACGTGAGGACCCTCCACCCCCGTGTGAGGACCCTCCACCCCCGTGTGAGGACCCTCCACCCCCGTGTGAGGACCCTCCACCTACGTGTGAGGACCTTCCACCCCCGTGTGAGAACCCTCCACACCCGTGTGAGGACCCTCCACCCACGTGTGAGGACCCTCCACACCCGTGTGAGGACCCTCCACACCCGTGGGAGGAACCTCCACCCCTGTGTGAGGACCCTCCACCCACGTGTGAGGACCCTCCACACCCGTGTGAGGACCCTCCACCCTCGTGTGAGGACCCTCCACCCCCGTGTGAGGACCCTCCACCCCCGTGTGAGGACCCTCCACCCCCGTGTGAGAACCCTCCACCCCCGTGTGAGGACCCTCCATCCCCGTGTGAGGACCCTCCACCCCCGTGTGAGGACTCTTCACCCACGTGTGAGGACCCTCGACCCCCGTGTGAGGACCCTCCACCCCCGTGTGAGAACCCTCCACACCCGTGTGAGGACCCTCCACCCACGTGTGAGGACCCTCCACACCCGTGTGAGGACCCTCCACACCCGTGGGAGGACCCTCCACACCCGTGGGAGGACCCTCCACCCCCGTGTGAGGACCCTCCACCCACGTGTGAGGACCCTCCACACCCGTGTGAGGACCCTCCACACCCGTGTGAGGACCCTCCACACCCGTGTGAGGACCCCCCACCCCCGTGTGAGGATACTCCACCCCCGTGTGAGGACCCTCCACACCCGTGTGAGGACCCTCCACACCCGTGTGAGGACCCTCCACCCCCTTGTGAGGATCCTCCACCCCCATGTGAGGACCCTCCACCCCCGTGGGAGGACCATCCACTGCCATTGGAGGACCCTCCCCCACTGTGGGAGGTCCCTCCACCCCCGTGTGAGAACCATCCACACCCGTGTGAGGACCCTCCACCCACGTGTGAGGACCCTCCAAACCCGTGTGAGGACCCTCCACACCCGTGTGAGGACCCTCCACACCCGTGTGAGGACCCTCCACCCCCGTGTGAGGACCCTCCACCCCCGTGTGAGGACCCTCCACACCCGTGTGAGGACCCTCCACACCCATGTGAGGACCCTCCACACCCGTGTGAGGACCCTCGACCCCCGTGTGAGAATCCTCCACCCCCGTATGAGGACCCTCCACACCCGTGTGAGGACCCTCCACACCCGTGTGAGGACCCTCCACCCCCGTGTGAGGATCCTCCACCCCCATGTGAGGACCCTCCACCCCCGTGGGAGGACCATCCACCGCCATTGGAGGACCCTCCACCACTGTGGGAGGTCCCTCCACCCCCGTGGGACCCTCCACCCCGTGTGAGGACCCTCCACCCCCGTGTGAGGACCCTCCACACCCGTGTGAGGACCCTCCACACCCGTGTGAGGACCCTCCACACCCGTGTGAGGACCCTCCACCCCCGTGTGAGAATCCTCCACCCCCGTATGAGGACCCTCCACACCCGTGTGAGGACCCTCCACACCCGTGTGAGGACCCTCCACCCCCGTGTGAGGATCCTCCACCCCCATGTGAGGACCCTCCACCCCCGTGGGAGGACCATCCACCGCCATTGGAGGACCCTCCACCACTGTGGGAGGTCCCTCCACCCCCGTGGGACCCTCCACCCCGTGGGAGGACCCTCCACCACCGTGGGACAACCCTCCACCCGCGTGGGAGGACCCCTGTGGGAGGAACCTCCACCCCCGTGGGAGGACCCTCCATCCCGTGGGAGAACCCTCCATCCCCGTGGGAGGATCCTCCACCCTCGATGGAGGAACCCCCCACCCCCGTGGGAGGATTCTCCACCCCCGTGGGAGAATCCTTCACTCCTGTAGGAGGACCCTCCACCCCCTTGGGAGGACCCTCCACCCCCGTGGGAGAATCCTTCACCCCTGTAGGAGGACCCTCCACCTCATGGGGGGACCCTCCACACCGTGGGAGAATCCTTCTCCCCCGTAGGAGAACCCTCCACCCCATGGGAGAACCGTCCACCCCTGTGGGAGGACCCTCTACCCCCGTGGGAGGACCCTCCACCCCCGTGTGAGGACCCTCCACCACTGTGGGAGGACCCTCCACCACTGTGGGAGGTCCCTCCACCCCCGTGGGAAGACCCTCCACCCCGTGGGAGGACTCTCCAACCCCGTGGGAGGACCCTCCACCACCGTGGGAGAAGCCTCTACCCCCGTGGGAGACCCCTCCACCCCTGTGGGAGGAACCTCCACCCCCGTGGGATGACCCTCCATCCCCGTGGGAGGATCCTCCACCCCGTGAAAGGATTCTCCACCCCCGTGGGAGGACCCTCCATCACCGTGGGAGAACCCTCCACCCCCGTGGGAGGACCCTCCACCCTTGTGGGAGGACCCTCCACCCCCGTGGGAGGACCCTCCACCCCCGTGGGAGAACCCTCCACCCCCGTGGGAGAATCCTTCACCCGTAGGACCCTCCACCCCCGTGGGAGGACCCTCAACCCTCGTGGAAGACCTTCCACCCCCGTGGGAGGACCCTTCACCCCCGTGGGAGAATCCTCCACCCCTGTGGGAGAATTCTTCACCCGTAGAAGGACCCTCCACCTCGTGAGAGGATCCTCCACCCCCGTGGGAAGACCCTCCACCCCTGTGGGAGGACTCTACCTCCGTGGGAGGACCCTCCATCCCAGTGGGAGGAGCCTCCAACCCCGTGGGAGGACCATCAAATCCGTGGAAAATTCTCCACCTCGTGGGAAGGGGATTGGGGTGGAATGGGAGAGGGAATAATGGAGGGAAAATAAGAGAAGGGAAGAGGGTGTAGGTAGGGAGAGGTGGGAAGAAGGGAAGGGGAAGGAGCAAGGGAGAGAGGTAAGGGGAGGGGATGGAAGGGTTGAGGGGGATGGAAATGGAGGGGTGGAGGGATCGAGAGAGAGGGAGAGATCGAGGGAGGGAGAGAAGGAAGGGGAAGGGTTGAGGGAGAGAAGGAACGAGGGGTGGAGGGAGAGGGAGGGGTTGAGAGAGAGAAAGAAGGAGGGTGGGGACAAGAAAGGGAGAACTGGTAGGGGAAGATGGATGGAAGGGGAGAGAATGAAGGGGAGATGGATGGAGGGGAGAAAGGGAAGTGGGAAGGAGGGGAAGAGAATCAAGGGAAGAGGGTAGGAGATGGTATGGGGAGGAAAATGAGGGGAATTGAATGGAAAGGGATGGATGAGGAGAAGGGAAGAGGGAAGGGCAGAGCGAGGGGAGACTGGGAGAGGGAAGGTATAGAGAGAGGGGAGACTGAGAGAGGGAAGGTATAGAGGAAGAGGGTAGGTGATATGACAGGTGTGGCTGAGATATACACTCATCATACACTCATCATACACTCATCATACACTCATCATACACTCATCATACACTCATCATACACACATCATACACTCATCATACACTCATCATACACTCATCATACACTCATCATACACTCATCATACACTCATCATACACACATACACTCATCATACACTCATCATACACACATCATACACTCATCATACACTCATCATACACTCATCATACACTCATCATACACTCATCATACACTCATCATACACACATCATACACTCATCATACACTCATCATACACTCATCATACACACATCATACACTCATCATACACTCATCATACACTCATCATACACTCATACACTCATCATACACTCATCATACACTCATCATACACACATACACTCATCATACACTCATCATACACTCATCATACACACATCATACACTCATCATACACACATCATACACTCATCATACACACATCATACACTCATCATACACTCATCATACACTCATCATACACACATCATACACTCATCAATCATACACTCACATTATTCCTGCATCATACACGTATCATGAACATGTGCTTGCATCAATTCAGGGCCGGATTAAGAAGTCTCCGGGCCCTAGGCTATTCAGGTTGGCGGGGCCCCTTTGAGTTACGAGTAAGCGAAGCGACCCCTTCCAGCTTGGGGGTGGGGGGGTGGGGGGGGGGTATGAGCCTGTTTAAGGTCTAATTAAATACATTCTGGCTATTTAGATTAAATTTAATAGGGAAAGTACATCAAGACAACCAAAACCATTTACCATCAGCCATTATAACTATCTTGTTAAATCATGCATTTTAAAGAGAATAAACTCAAGACAGCATAGTATTACTAGATTAGGCTATTAAAGTAGTGACATCATGTACCTATTATATTCAGCATAACCACTACAGCACTATTATTCCCTTTATAAATCACTGACCATTATTGTTATCATTGCATCATGCATAAGACTATCAAATCATATAAACTCAAGAAAGTAAAGAATTGTTTATATTCACAGGCACTTCTTAAATAAACTTTTTTCTGGATTTCATATTGGCAAAATCATCAATTATATTCTGAAAATCAATATTTCTTGTTAGATCAGACTCAATGGTCAACAAGGCTAGGTTACACAATTTGTCTTGGCTCATTGTTGAACGGAGCTGGTTTTTCACTCTTTCCAAAACAGAAAATGAACGTTCTCCTTCAGTTAGTAGCTGGAAGTGTTAGGTAAAGGCGATACTCTATGTCAACATTAGGGAAGGTTTCTGAGATACCTGCATTTCTTAAATGTTTCAAAGCAGCTGAGGGCGCACATTTTTCAGGTGGAGCTTTAATCTGATTCATATACCCAGAAAAATGAACTATTTCTTCAACAAATGCGTCCTGAACATCTGCTGAAAGGTGTTGTTGCAACTTTAATGCAGCTTCTCTCAATTCTGCATCTGGCATAGTAGTAATTTTGAACAGAAATCCAAACTTGTCGTTGAGATTCTGGTAGATTTCTTTTCTTTTCACCAATTCTGTAATCAGTGAATCCAGAATGACGAAGTATGTAGCTGTCTTACATTTCTGCCTTGGTAGCAACACAATTTCATTGTCTGGCTCTTCAAAATTGCGTTTCCTCTTCCTTGACCGCTGATGATCAGCCCGGTAACTGTAGTCTTTCACCAGCAGTTTAGCTTTCTCTTCAAACATTTCAAAAGCTTCATCATTGCGAAGTGAGCTTACAAATTCCACTAAGCCTGCATAGAGGTTAGCACAAGTAGCCATTTCAATTTCAATTTTCTGAAGTGTCTTGTTCGTGGCATTTAACCGTTCCGGTATACAATCCCAAAGCACACAGAGTAAGGCCAATTCAAAATCTTTCAATTTTGATGCTAAGCTGGCTGCTTCGCTTCTTGTAGTTGCTGTCTGGTCTTCATCCTCTGCTATTTGGATCAAAGCAGAACGTATTTCAGCAAAGCTGTCTTTCAAAGCATGTGTTGCATCATGCTGCGCTGACCACCTTGTTGTTGATAATGATTTGATGATATCTCCATGAATGGTTGACTTGAGTATACTCCACCGATGCGTTGAAGCAGAGAAAAAATTAAAGAGTGCTTGTAAAAGTCCAAAAAAATAAACTGCAGCGACACAACACTCTGCAGCACATGACCCAACAAGATTAAGAGAATGTGCTGAGCAGGGCACATATTCAGCAAGTGGGTTGATTTGCTTGATTTTATTTTATTTCATTATTTATTTTTGTTTTGATTAATTTTTAAAAATCAAGTTTCCTCTCCAAACACTTTAACTTTTTAGGTAGGGACCTCTTTGCATTTGCACCATGTGCGCAGTCTTGGATGAGCCCCTGAACCCCTTGGACCGCGGGGCCCCCAAATGTGCGGGGCCCTAGGCAAATGCCTAGTTTGCCTATGCGGTAATGTGTATGATACAGGAATGATATGTATGATGCAGCATCATACATATCATTCCTGTATCATACACATACACACACACGCACACACCTGCAACCACAAATATGTGAGTACACACAACAACAACAACAGGCCTAGTGTCTAATCGACATGTGCCTAGGACAAAATGGTAACCAACACACACATGCACTCACACACACACACACATACACACTCACACACACACTCACACACACACACACACACACTCACACACACACTCACACACACACACACACACACACACACACACACACACACACACACACACACACACACACACACACACACACACACACACACACACACACTCACAGACACACACACACTCACAGACACACACACAGACACACACACACACACACACACACACACACACACACACACACACACACACACGCTCACACACACACGCTCACACACACACACACACACATACTCACCTTCATACACGCAACAAACACATCACTCAACCACTCATCATTCAATGCATAATACATATATCATTCATCATACACATTTATACATCATACACATTTCATTCATCATACACACACTTTCATGCATTATACGTAAGTATGCATCATACACAGTATGAAAGACAATTAATTCAGACTTGCATGTACAAGGGTCCTGACCAAAAAATATATACCCACAATAACAGCAAGAACATTAACCGGGATCAAATTAATCATATTAATGAAACATGCTGGGAACCAGTGTCATGGAAGATCATCTCTTTGGCAGCTGAAGTGTCCTCAAGGCACATTTCCATTAGGAAAAAGATGATGTACACAGGAGAGAGAGAGGCGCTTCCTCTACAGGTGAAGGCAAAGAATCACTGAGCTTCTCAAGGGAGCTAGACTATCTGAAGTACTGAAGGAAGCACTGACTAGGGAAGTATAAAATATTGAATGTATGTTAAATGATTCGTAGAGGATCCCGGAGAGACAGAAGGAGCTAAAAGCAATTGATGAAACTGACAAAAATCCAAAATATTTCTTTTTATATGCAAAAAAAAGGCAAAAAACCACATCCATTAACGAGCCATTGCTCACACAAGACGACACGGACGACAGCAAAGAAATGAGTGCGATACCGAAGTCTCAGTATGACTCCGCATTTAGTGAATCATTATCAGACTAAAGATGGACAATCCAGATGATTTTTTCATGAATCTCAAAACCTTGTCAATATATGCCAAATTTCTGAGATAACCCTAACTGTATTGGACTTTGAAAACCCCACTGACAACATGATCATGCACTCTGCCCCAGGCCTGGACTCGCGGAACACAGAGTTCATCAACACTGCAAGAAACTCCTTTCACATGACTTAGGTATATGGAGAGAGAGCATGGATACAGGGGGTCATCTTACAGTCGTTAAAAACAAAGGATATAGTTCCACTCCATAAAGATGGCAGCAAAGCAATAGCAAAGAATTATAAATCGATAGCGTTTATGTCCCACACTAAAAGAAACTTTGAAAGGGTTCTAAAAAGAATGATCGTCAGCCACATGGACTCCCAACAACTGCACAACACAATGCATCATGAGTACAGAGAACGACTTTCCTGCCTCTCGAAACTAGTGGTCTAACCAATATGTCTTGGATGCACTGGAAGACAAACAGAATATAGATGTAGTATACACAGACGTTCGTGAAAAGATTCGACATGCGCGATCATGATGTAATAGCACACAAAATACGTGCTATAGAAAACTGGAAAAGTGGGCAGTTGGATTTTTAACTTTCTAACCAAAAACACAAAGCGTAATGGTAAACAGAGCTAAGTGAAATTGTTCCACAGGGTATAATACACGCCCCCATCCTCACAACTGAGATGCAATCCATAGCACAATGACTTCTTCTGCAGACGATACTAGAATCTACATGAGAATGTCAACCATTGAAGACACAGTATATAAACCAGGTTTTCCAATGGGCCACGGAAAACAATATGATGATCTGTGAGGAAAAATTTCGGTTACTCTGTTATGGAAAATCTGAGGAAATATAAACCAGAAAAGCACATACAATAAATTCTAACCACCTAATAGGGAGAGGAAATAATGTAAAGGGAGTGATAATGTCAGAGGATCTCACCCGCAAGGATCACAACACTGTAACTATCACATCTGTGAGGAAAATGGTAAAATGGATAATGAGCACTTTAAAAATAAGGGATGCCATGCCAATAATGATCCTCTTTAAGTCACGTGTTCTCTCTAGGCTGGAATACTGCTGTACATTAACAGCCTATTTCAAGGGATGTGAAACGGCAGATTTGGACGTATTAGTTCTGTCAAGCACCATAATTACTTGACCTGTGCTTCCTGGAACGCAGGTGAGAAAGATACATCATAATCTACACCTTGAGACTAGCTCCAAATTTGCACACAGAATTCACTCCCTAGGAAAGCAAAAGATTCAGTAGAAGATGCAACATACCCCTTGTGAAAATCAAGAGTGTGATGAGTACACTAAGAATAAGAATCTAGGATCCAAGACTGCTCAACAGCTTCCCATCATACGTAAGGGAAATTACCAATAGACCCCTGGCAATCTTCAAGAGGAAACTGGACAGATACCGAAGTCAGTGCCCGATCAGCTGAGCTGTGGATCGTACGTTGGACTGCGTGCGGCCAGCAGTAACAGCGTGGCTGATCAGTCCCTGATCCACCAGGAGGCTTGGTCGAGGACTGAGCCGCGAGGGCGTTGACCCTCAGAACACACTCCAGTGGACTCCATGCAGCCAGTAAGAGTGAAACCAGTAGTGGCCAGCAGAGGCGGGGCAAGGAGCCGAGACTCGACCCCTGAAACAATTAAATGAGTACACACACAGACACAGACACAGGCACACAGACACACACACACACAAACACAGGCACACAGACACACACACACAGACACACACACAAACACAAACACAGACACACAGACACACAGACACACACACACACACACACACACACACACACACACACACACGAATTCTCTAAGACTCCGCCCTTTAATCCGTCGAGTCCCATCCAGTATGCTAGTCTGCGTACCACCGGCCATTTTCCGTGTGGGTTTTAACCAAGGTGTGAAGTCGCCTTGTGAGCGACTTCTCTTCTTGTCCCCTTTGAGTGCGATCGATCGTACTTAAGTGGTTAATTAATGCCACTTACGGGATAATCATCGTATCTCGGGGTCAAATCATCGCACGAAGGGGTTCGAGTACAGTGTTTGAGAGTTAATTCACAGTATTCAAGAGCCTTAATGACTATACTGCAGAAATATCACTGCAGCGTCGCGGCTGCAGTGATATTTCTGCAGTACAGTGACTGAAACTTGCCAGTCGTCGGGTTGAGTGGAAGTAGACGAGAGGGGTCAACTAGCCTGCTTGTGAAACCTGCCTTTTACTCTTCAGAAGTCAAATATCGTAAGAGGGATAAGCCAAAGTCGCTCCCTGGGTTTCTGGGTTAGAGGACGTGGAAATACACGAAAAAGACAGGTAGCAGAGGGCTTGAAAGTCCACCCTCGAAGCTGTCTGTTTTAACTAAGGTGAGGACTGCTGCCTTGCTACTTGGGTTATTGCATGTTCATGGGGAGGACATGAAGAGTAAGCCTGGGATATCCCCTGGGTTACTAACCCCTTAATGATTCTTACTAACTCATCATCATACATAGTATTAGCCTGTAATCGAGATCAGTACTCAGTCACCAGATAGCATTAACATATATAAGATATTAGTACTCAAGTCATCACTATACAAAGTACTGACCTGTACTCAGACAACAGTGTACAGACACTAGTATACACTCGAGAAGATTAGTACTCAGTTATCAACGCTTCAGTAACAGTACACACAGGTGCAAGCTTCAGTAACATTACACACAGGTGCTAGCATCAGTAACAGTAACAATACACACAGATGCTTGCATCAATAACACTATACAACAGGTGCTAGCATCAATAACAGTACTCACAGATGCTAGAATCAGTACACACAGATGCTAGCATCAGTAATAGTACACATACATGTCAGCATCAGTAACAGTACACATACATGCCAGCATCAGTAACAGTACACATACATGCCAGCATCAGTAACAGTACACATACATGCCAGCATCAGTAACAGTACACATACATGCCAGCATCAGTAACAGTACACATACATGCCAGCATCAGTAACAGTACACATACATGCCAGCATCAGTAACAGTACACATACATGCCAGCATCAGTAGCAGTGCTCACAGGTGCTAGCATCAGTAACAGTACACATACATGCCAGCATCAGTAACAGTACACATACATGCCAGCATCAGTAACAGTACACATACATGCCAGCATCAGTAACAGTACACATACATGCCAGCATCAGTAACAGTACACATACATGCTAGCATCAGTAACAGTACACATACATGCCAGCATCAGTAACAGTACACATACATGCCAGCATCAGTAACAGTACACATACATGCCAGCATCAGCAGCAGTGCTCACAGGTGCTAGCATCAGTAACAGTACACATATATGCTAGCATCAGTAACAGTATACATAGGTGCTGGCATCAGTAACAGAAAACACACGTGTTAGCATCAATAACAGTACACACACATGCTAGCATCAGTAATAATACACACAGACGCTAGCATCAGTACACACAGATGCCAGCATCAGTAACAGTATACACACATGCTAGCATCAGTAACAGGGCTCACAGGTGCTAGCATCAGCAACAGCACACATGTTAGCATCAGTAACAGTACACACAGGTGCTAGCATCAATAACAGTACACACACATGCTAGCATCTGTAACAGTACACATACATGCTAGCATCAGTAACAGTACACAAACAAGCTAGCATCAATAACAGTGCTCACAGGTGCTAGCATCAATAACAGTAAACACACTTGCTAGCATCAGTAACAGTACACACATACACACACACACACACACACACACACACACACACACACACACACACACACACACACATGCTAGCATCTGTAACAGTACACACACATGCTAGCATCAGTAACAGTACACAAACATGCTAGCATCAATAACAGTGCTCACAGGTGCTAGCATAAAGAACAGTACACACACTTGCTAGCATCAGTAACAGTACACATACATGCTAGCATCAATAACAGTACACATACATGCTAGCATCAGTAACAGTGCCCACAGATGCTAGCGTCAGTAACAGTACACATACATGCTAGCATCAATAACAGCGCCCACAGATGCTAGCATCAGTAACAGTACACACAACACTGGAGGACAGGAGGGTCAGGGGAGACATGATAACGACATACAAAATACTGCGTGGAATAGACAAGGTGGACAGAGACAGGATGTTCCAGAGATGGGACACAGAAACAAAGGGTCACAATTGGAAGCTGAAGACTCAGAGGAGTCAAAGGGATGCTAGGAAGTATTTCTTCAGTCATAGAGTAGTTAGGAATTGGAATAGTCTGGCAAGCGATGTAGTGGAGACAGGAACTATACATAGTTTTAAGACGAGGTATGATAAAGCTCATGGAGCAGGGGGAGAGAGGACATAGTAGCGGTCGGTGAAGAGGCGGGGCCAGGAGCTGAGTATCGACCCCTGCAATCACAATTAGGTGAGTACAATTAGGTGAATACACATACACACACACACACACACACACACACACACGGACAGACATACACACACACGCATGCACATACAACAGGCCTAGTGTCTAATCGACATGTGCCTAGGACCAAATGGTAACTAACATACGTGCTACCATCAATAACAATACACACAGATGCTAGCATCAGTAACAGTGCTCACAGGTGCTAGCATCAGTGAATGAATTATACTCTCACCAGCACAATACCAGAAATTATACTCCTCGCTACCAGCCAACTGCCCAGAATTATACTCTTTACTGCCCACACAATGTCCACCATTATTCTCTCTGCTTCCAGCTCATCGCCCGCAATTATAAAAGTATCCAGAATAAGCAAATAAATACAAATAAATTAATAATGAAGAAATAATATATATATATATATATATATATATATATATATATATATATATATATATATATATATATATATATATATATATATATATAAGGATATAAGGTTATGAGAGTGGTGAAGGAATATATAAAGGAGAGCAAATGAGAGAGTGGGCGAGATGCTATCAATAAATTTTGTTGAGAATAAGAAAAAGTTTTGGAGTGAGATTAATAAGTCGAGAATATATATATATATATATATATATATATATATATATATATATATATATATATATATATATATATATATATATATATATATATATATATATGCAGGACAAGCCACGGGGAGGGTGGAAATCTTTAGCTCAAGTACTTTCACACTTCTCAGTGCGTCATCAGAAGCTGTGCAATGTTGCATGGGACCAAACAAAGCAGGGAGAGAGGTCTCAGAGTAGCGTAGGTGTCACTGGCCACGGTTACAGTCTAAGGGTAACTGTGGCCAGTGACACCTACGCTACTCTGAGACCTCTCTCCCTGCTTTGGTTGCTCCCTTGCCACATTGCACAGCTTCTGATGACGCACTGAGAAGTGTGAAAGTACTTGAGCTAAAGATTTCCACCCCCAGTGGCTTGTCCTGCATAGTTAAGATCGCCCGTCTGCAATTGTTTGCATATGCACACACACACACACACGTGTATATATATATATATATATATATATATATATATATATATATATATATATATATATATATATATATATATATATATATATATATATATATAAGGATATAAGGTTAAGAGAGTGGTGAAGGAATGTAAAGAAGAGCAAGTGAGAGTGGGTAAGATTCTATCAATAAATTTTGTTGAGAATAAGAAAAAGTTTTGGAGAAAGATTAATAAGTCGAGAAATCCAAGGGAACGAATGAATTCGACAGTTAAAAACAGGAGAGGAGAGTTAGAGGTATCGGGAAGATGGAGGAAATATTTTGAGGAACTGTTAAATGTCGATGAGGATAAGGAAGCTGTGATTTCGTGCATTGGGCAAGGAGGTATAATATCTTGTAGGAGTGAGGAAGAGCCAGTTCTGAGTGGGGGAGGTGCGTGATGTAGTGGGTAGAATGAAAGGGGGTAAAGCAGCTGGGACTGATGGGATAAAGACAGAAATGTTAAAAGTATATAGGGATATAGTTTTGAAGTGGTTGGTGCTTTTATTTTAAAAATGTATGGAAGAGGGTAAGGTACCTAGGGATTGGCAGAGAGCGTACATAGTTCCTTTGTATAAAGACAAAGGGGACAAAAGAAAGTGTAAAAATTATAGGGGAATAAGCCTGTTGAGTAAGCCTGGTAAGACAGTACGCTGAGGTCAGTGGTCACGTGTGGTCATACCTGCCTAAGCTCTTGGGAGTTAGCGTGGGCTGTTACCAAGCACCATGGCTTGTTGTAGTGTTTTAGAATCTCAGGTTCAAGTGTTGAAGAAGGAAATTCTAATTCTTCAGGAGGAAAATAGGAGGCTGAAGCTTCGCATAGATGAGTTTGGCAGTGAGTGTGAGAAGGATTTAACTGGTAAGGAGGAAATGGTCACCAGCAGTGATAGTGGCAGCCGCTTTAAGTGGTAAGTGGTTCACAGTTCAGGAAGAAGGAAGATGAGGAGAGTTAATAGAGAAGATGTGAAGGTAGGAAATCAATTCTCTGTTCTTCAAAATGAGTGTACTTCAGTGGTTAGTGAGGTTGAAGGTACCACTAATTCCCCTGCTAATCAGGGTAAGAATATTTTAATAGTAGGCAATTCTCAGGTAAGATATATGGACCGTGCATTTTGTAACAGAGACAGAAAGGTCAGACAGAGAGTGTGTCTTCCTGGAGCTGGTGTTGGTGACATAGCAGGTTGGATAATATTATGGCAGGTAATGGGAACAAGCCCATTATCTGTCTTAGTGCTGGGGGTAATGACATTGGGAAGGGCTGGAGAGAGGAGCTGCTGGATAAGTACAGGTCAGCCATAGAAGTAGTTAGGTCTAAGGGAGGGATCCCAGTCATATGTAGCATCTTGCCTGAAAAGGGATTGGGCAATGAATGGATGTCTAGGGCAATTGGTATAAATTGCTGGCTAGACAGGTACTGCAAGGAACTTGCAATCCCTTTCACTGATAACTGGGACCTATTCTTTGGCAAACGTGATATGTATGCAAGGGATGGGATTCATCTCTCTGGGGATGGAGTGGTTGCATTAGCCAATTCGATTGAGAGGGTAACTGATGACTTGTCTAGGAATTTAAACTAATAGATTATAGAGGTATGGGTGTTTGTGGGAAACAATCAGGCTGCAGCATTAGTGTTAAAAACAGCAGTTATTACCAGGATACCTCAGGGATATGTTTAAAAGACAATATTCAAAATAAAGTTGCTAGTAATGGCAAATTAGTTGACCAACAAACAGAGATAGTAGAGGGCAACGAGTGACTAGCTCCATTAAGGTTTACTATACAAACAGTAGGAGTCTAAGAAATAAGATAGATGAGCTAAGATTACTTGCATGTGTAGGTAATATAGATATTCTTGGTATAACAGAGACCTGGTTCAACCTGAAAGATAGAGAAATGCCTTCTGAACGCAACATACAGAGTTATAAACTATTCCACACTGATAGGGTCAACAGGAAGGGTGGTGGAGTGGCGATGTATGTCAGAGAAAATTTAAATTGCTCTCTTAGACATGATATAAGATTAGAAACATCGAACACAGAATCTGTTTGGCTACAGTTTCTCGAGGGGCTTGACAAATTAATTTTGGGCGTGATTTATAGGCCCCAAACCTTGATAGGGAGTGCAGTAAGCTGTTATGGGACGAAATTCATAAGGCATCTAGATATGAAAATGTTGTTATAATGGGAGATTTTAACTTTAGAAAAATTGATTGGAACAATACGACAAAATCTTGAGTCTAGTGACTTTCATGATACGGTTCAGGGTTGCTTTTTAGAACAGGTTGTGACAGAACCAACTAGAGGAAACAATCTGCTTGACTTGGTTCTTGCCAACAAAGATTCACTAATTAATAATCTTGAGGTTAATGATGAGCTTGGGAAAGTGATCACAAATCATTTAGTTTCAATATATCATGGATTCACCTAGAAAACTGCAATCAAATCTCTGTCCCAGATTTTCGCTTGGCCGACTTCATGGGACTGAAAAATTACCTGGGTGGGCTAAATTGGGATGTCCTGACTATGTGTCAGGTGGGTGATCTTGGTTGCCAATATGACGTTTTTCAGAGCATAGTTCTAGCTGCCCAGGCAACTTTTGTTCCTAGTAGGGAAATTAGATCTAACAAAAATAATCCCAAATGGATGAACAAGAGATTAAAACAGCTCATTGGTCAAAAGAGAGGCATATATAGGCGTATCAAAAGAGGGGATGGGCAGTTAAGAAATCAATATATTCAATTAAAGAGAGGGATAAAGAAAGGAATAAGAAAAGCAAAAAGGGATTATGAGGCTAAGGTCGCAAGGGATTCAAAGATTCAGGTATACAGATGTAAGATTAGGGACAAGATTGGCCCACTTAAGAGTAACTCAGATCAGATCACTGACAGTGATAAGGATATGTGTGAAATTCTCAATACCTACTTCCTCTCAGTTTTCAACCAGGAAAATACTAGCGATATTCCTGAAATAATAGATTATGTAGAACGGGATGACAATAAACTATGCACGATTGCGGTAACTAGTGACATGGTCCTCAGACAAATAGAGAAACTAAAACCTAACAAATCCCCAGGTCCTGATGAACTGTTTGCAAGGGTGTTAAAGGAATGTAAAGAGGAACATAGCATACCTTTGGCTAATCTTCTTAACATATCACTACAAGCTGGCATAGTGCCTGATAAGTGGAAAATGGCAAATGTAATACCTATTTACAAGGCAGGTGACAGGTCCTTGGCTTCGAACTATAGACCAATAAGCCTTACCTCCATAGTGGGAAAATTCATGGAATAATAATTGCCGAAGCAATTCGTAGCCATCTTAATAGGTACAGATTGATTAATGAATCTCAACACGGTTTTACAAAGGGGCTTTAGGAAGGGTAGGGGGTATGTAGACCAAGTGTTTACAGTGAAACACACTGGCGAACAGTATTTAGATAAGGGTAAAGAGGTTATTGTTACATTTACGGATTTGGAAAAGGCGTATGATAAGGTGGATAGGAAGGCAATGTGGTAGATGTTGCATATGCATGAAATAGGAGGTAGGTTACTGAAAGCAGTTAAGAGATTTTACGAGGATAGTGAGGCTCAGGTTAGAGTATGTAGGAGAGATGGAGATTATTTTCAAGTAAAAGTAGACAGGGATGTGTGATGTCACCATGGTTTTGCAGTATATTTATAAATGGGGTTGTAAGAGAAGTGAATGCTCGGGTGTTGGCAAGAGGTGTGGGATTAAAAGATAAAAAATCTAACACAAAGTGGGAGTTGCCACAGTTGCTTTTGCTGATGAGACCTCTGCAGCTTCTGAAGAGCAGTTGCAGAGGTTGGTGGAGGAGTCTGGTAAGGTATGTAAAAGAAGGAAATTAAAAGTGAGTATAAGAAAGAGTAAGGTGATGAAGACAACAAAAAGTGTAGGTAATGAAATATTGGGTATCAGATTGGAGGAGGTGTGGAGGAAGTGTATGTACTCAGATATTTGGGAGTGGACTTGTCAGATGGGTCTGTGAACCACGAGATGAATCACAGAATTCCTCTTTCGCCAGGGAAAACATGCTCAGTACTGCTGAGCGCCTGGTGTTTAAAGATTGATGGTCGAGTGGATAGAGTGATGCGTACTTTCTTCATTTCTCACAGGGCTGGGCATGGGATTGCAGGATCGAGTCCTGGCCAGCCGCAGTTCTGTTAATGATTCAAAATCACTTGTCTGTGAAGGCTAAGTACCCCAGACAGGTTGAGGTTGAAATTAGTCTCCGAGGTTCACCGTCCAGGTATGTCCTTGCAAGGGGGAAAACACTCAGTACTGCTAAGTGCCTCGTGATTAAGGATTGATGGTCCAGTGGATAGAGTGATGCATAAATTGTTCAGTTCTGACAGGGCAGGGTAGGATCAAGTCCTGCCCAGCTGCAGTTCTGTTAATGATTCAAAATCACTTGTTTCGTGATTTCCTGTATGTATATATATATATATATATATATATATATATATATATATATATATATATATATATATATATATATATATATATATATATCACCTGTATAGAAAGGGCCTATAATAAGGATTATATCCTCCTTAACCTCACATTCTCCATAACCCCACAACCTCAATAACCTCACATCCTCCACAACCTCACATCCTCCATTATCTTACATCCTCCATAACCTCACATTCCTCATAACTTTACATCCTCCATAATCCAACATCCTCCATAACCTGACATCCTCCATAACCTCACATCTTCCATAACCTCACATCCTCCATAACCTCACATCCTCCATAACCTAACATGCTTCAAAACCTCACACCTTCCATAACCTTAGATCCTCCATAACCTCACATCCCCATAACCTCACAGCCTCCATAAACTCACATCCTCTATAAACTCACATCCTCCATAACCTCACATCCCCCATAACCTCACACCTTCCATAACCTCATATACCCCATAACCTCACATCTTCCATAACCTCACATCCTCCATAACCTCACATCCCCCAAAACCTCACATCCTCCATAACTTCACACCTTCCATAACCTCACATCCCCCATAACCTAATATCATCCATAATCCCACATCCTCCATAACCTCATATCCCCGATAACTAACATCCTCCACAACCTCTCATCCTCCACACCTTCACACCCTCCACAGCCTCACATCTACCATAAGATTACACCCTCCATAACCTCACATCCTCCATAGCCTCACATCCCACATAACCTCACATCCTACACAGCCTCACATTCTCCATAACCTTAGATCCTCCATAACCTCACATCCTCATAACCTCACAGTCTCCATATCCTCACATCCCCCACAACCTCACACCATCCATAACCTCACATCTACCATATGATTACACCCTCCATAACCTCACATCCTCCATAGCCTCAAATCCCCCATAACCTAACATCCTACACAACCTCACATTCTCCATAACCTTTGATCCTCCATAACCTCACCTCCTCCACAACCTCATATCATCCATAATCCAACATCCTCCATAACCTCATATCCTCCATAGCCTCATATCCTCTATAGCCTAACATCCCCCATAACCTCACATCCTCCATAACCTCATATCATCCATTACCTCATATCCTCCACAACCTCGCATCCTCCATAACCTAACACCCTCCATAGCCTCACATCCTCCATAACCTCACATTTTTGTAGATGAATGGTTCAGAGAACCGACATGTTGATAAATTAGACACATGTGCAACTCTTGGGTATCTTTATTGAGGAAACGTTTCGCCACACAGTGGCTTCATCAGTCCATACGTAGGAGAAACTTGAAGAACAGGAGAAGAATGAGGTAATCAGTCCCTCAACCTTGAGTCGATGTGTTCAGTCCATCAATCTTGAATAGAATACGGCATATGAGCGGAGAAGCAGCTTATAAACCGTATGGCAGGAGAGGTGCAGCAGTCATAGGTGGTGTCACATTTGTTCAATGTGGAAGTAGGTCGTGCCCAAGAATTAGGCAAGCGAAGAATTCCTAAGTATTAAGATCCCAAGAAGTTGCAGTGTCTGACAGATTTGTAGATGAATGGTTCAGAGAACCGACATGTTGATAAATTAGACACATGTGCAACTCTTGGGTATCTTTATTGAGGAAACGTTTCGCCACACAGTGGCTTCATCAGTCCATACGTAGGACTCAAGGTTGAGGGACTCAAGGTTAAGGGACTGATTACCTCATTCTTCTCCTGTTCAAGTTTCTCCTACGTATGGACTGATGAAGCCACTGTGTGGCGAAACGTTTCCTCAATAAAGATACCCAAGAGTTGCACATGTGTCTAATTTATCAACATAACCTCACATACTCCATAGCCTGACATCCTCCACAACCTCACATCCTCCATAGCCTCACATCATCCACAACCTCGCATCCTCCACACCCTCACATCCAACATAACCTCACATCCTACATAACATCACATCCTCCATAACCTCACATCCTCCATAACCTCATATCCTCCATAGCCTCACATCCACAATAGCCTCATATCCTCCATAACCTCACATAATCCATACCCTCACATTCCCCATAATCTCACATCCTCCATAGCCTCACATCCTCTATAACCTCACATCTTCCATAATATCACATCCTCCATAACCTCACATCCCCTACAACCTCCCATCCTCCATAACCTCACATTCCCCATAACCTCACATCCTCCATAACTTCACATCCTTCATAACCTCACATCTTCCATAACCTTACACCTCCCATAACTTAACACCTTCCATAACCTTAGATCCTCCATAACTTCACATCCCCATAACCACACAGCCTCCATAAACTCACATCCTCTATAAACTCACATCCTCGATAATCTTACATCCCCTTTAACCTCACACCTTCCATAACCTCACATACCGCATAACCTCACATCTTCCATAACCTCACATCCTCCATAACCTCACATCCCCCATAACCACACATCCTCCATAACTTCACAGCTTCCATAACCTCACATCCCCCATAACCTCACCTCCTCCATAACCTCATATCATCCATAATCCCACATCCTCCATAACCTCATATCCCCCATAACTAACATCCTCCATAACCTCACATCCTCCATAACCTCACACCCTCCACAGCCTCATATCTGCCCTAAGATTACACCCTCCATAACCTCACATCCTCCATAGCCTCACATCCCCCATAACCTCACATCCTACACAACCTCACATTCTCCATAACCTTAGATCCTCCATAACCTTAGATCCTCCATAACCTTACATCCTCATAACCTCACAGCCTCCATATAATCACATCCCCCACAACCTCACACCATCCATAACCTCACATCACCCATAACCTCACCTCCTCCATAACCTCATATCATCCATAATCCAACATCCTCCATAACCTCACATACTCCATAACCTAACATCCTCCATAACCTCACATCCTCCATAACCTCACACCCTCCATAGCCTCACATCTTCCATAAGCTCACACCCTCCATAACCTCGCATCCTCCATAGCCTCACATCATCCGTAGCCTAACATCCCACATAACCTCACATCCTCCACAACCTCATACCCTCCATCACCTCATGTAATCCACAAACTCGCATCTTCCATAACCTAACACCCTCCATAGCCTCACAACTTCCATAACATCACACCCTCCATAGCCTCACATCCTCCATAACCTCACACCCTCCATAGCCTCACAGCCTTCATAGCCACACATCCTCCATAACCTCACATCCTCCATATCCTCACACCCTCCATAGACTCACATCTTCCATAGCCTCACATCCTTCATAACCTCACATTCTCCATAACCTCACACCCTCCGTAGCCTCATATCCTCCAAAGCCTCACATCCTCCATAACCTCACGCCCTTCATAGCCTCACATCCTCCATAACCTCACATCCTCCATAGCCTCACAATCTCCATTCCCTCATCGCCTATAATCTCACATCCTCCATAGCCTCACATCCTCTATACCCTCACATCCTCCATAACCTCACATCCTCCATAACCTCATATCCTCAATAGCCTCACATCCTCCATAGCCTTACATCCGACATAGCCTCACATCCTCCACAGCCTCACACCCTCCATAACCTCACATCCTTCATAACGTCACACACTCCAAAGCCTCACATCCTGCACAGCCTCACACCCTCTATAACCTCACATCCTCCATAACCTCACATCCTCCATAGCATCACATCCTCCACAGACTCACATCCTCATTAGCCTCACATCCTCCACAACCTCACATCTTCCATAACCTCACATCCTCCGTAGCCTCACATCCTCCATAGACTCACATCCGCCATAGCCTCACTTCCTCCATAACCTCACTTACTCCATAACCTCACACCCTCCATGACCTCACACACTTCATAACTTTACATCCTCCATAACCTCACATCCTCCATAGCCTCACATCCTCCACAGACTCACATCCTCATTAGCCTCACATCCTCCACAACCTCACATCTTCCATAACCTCACATCCTCCATAGCCTCAAATCCTTCATAGCCTCACATCCTCCATAACCTCACCTCCTCCATAGCCTAACATCCTACATAGACTCACATCCTCATTAGCCTCACATACTCCATAACCTAACATCTTCCAAAACCTCACATCCTCCAAAACGTCACACCCTCCATAGCCTCACATCCTCCATAGCCTCACATCCTCCATAACCTCACATCCCCCATAACTTCACACCCTCCATAGCCTAACATCCTCCATAGCCTCAGATCCTCCATAAACTAACATACTCTATAGCCTCACACCCTCCATAGCCTCACATCCTCCATAACCTCACATCCACCATAGCCTCACACCCTCCATAACCTCACATCCTCCACAACCTCATCCTCCATAACCTTACATCCTCTACAGACTCACACCCTTCAAAACTTCACATCCTCCATAACCTCACGTCCTCGATAACCTCACATCTTCCATAACCTCACATCCTCCACAACCTCACATCCTCCATAACCTCACATCCTCCAAAACTTCACACCCTCCATAGCCTCACATCCTCCATAGCCTCACATCCTCCATAACCTCACATCCTCCATAGCCTCACACCCTCCATAACCTCACATCCTCCATAACCTCACATCCACCATAGCCTCACACCCTCGATAACCCCACACCCTCCATAACCTCACATCTTCCATAACCTCACGTCCTCCATAGTCTCACATCTTCCATAATCTCAAATCATCGATAACCTCACATTCTCCATAACCTCACATCCTCCACAACCTCACATCCTCCACAAAATCACATCCTCCATAATCTCAAATCCTCCATAACCTCAAATCCTCCAAAACCTCACATCCTCCAAAACCTTTCATCCTCCATAACCTCACATCCTCCATAACCTCACATCCTCCATAACCTCACATCGTCCATAGCCTCACATCCTCCAAAACCTCACATCCTCCATAACCTCACATCCTACATAACCTCACATCTTCCATAGCCTTACACCCTCCATAACCTCACAACCTTCATACTCTCACATCCTCCATAACCTCACACTCTCCATAACCTCACATCCTCCGTAACCTGACATCCTCCACTACCTCACATCCTCCACAACCTCACATCCTCCACAACCTCACATCCTCCACATCCTCATATCCTCCTAAACCTTACATCGTCCACAACCTCACATCGTCCACAACCTGACATCCTTCATAACCTCACATCCTCCATAACCTCACATCCTCCATAGCCTCACACCCTCCATAACCTCACATCCTCCATAACCTCACATCCACCATAGCCTCACACCCTCCATAACCCCACACCCTCCATAACCTCACATCCTCCATAACCTCACGTCCTCCATAACCTCACATCTTCCATAACCTCAAATCCTCCATAACCTCACATCCTCCATAACCTCACATTTTCCACAACCTCACATCCTCCACAACCTCACGTCCTCCATAACCTCAAATCCTCCATAACATCTCATCCTCCATAACCTCACATCCTCCACAACCTCAAATCCTCCATAACATCTCATCCTCCATAACCTCACATCCTCCACAACCTCACATCCTCCATAACCTCACATCCTCCAAAACCTCACATCCTTCAAAACCTTACATCCTCCATAACCTCACATCCTCCATAACCTCACATCCTCCATAACCTCACATCCTCCATAGCCTCACATCCTCAATAGCCTCACATCCTCCAAAACCTCACATCCTCCATAACCTCACATCCTCCATAACCTCACTTCCTCCATAACGTCACACCCTCCATAACCTCACACCCTCCATAACCTCACATCCTCCATAACCTCACATCCTCCATAACATCACATCCTCCATAGCCTCACATCCTCAATAGCCTCACATCCTCCATAACCTCGCATCCTCCATAACCTCACTTAGTCCGTAAAGTCACACCCTCCATAACCTCACACCCTCCATAACCTCACATCCTCCATAACCTCACAGCCTCCATAACCTCACATCCTCCATAATCTCACATCCTACATAACCTTACATCCTTCACAACCACACATCCTCCACAACATTTCATTCTCCATAACCTCACATCCTCCAAAGGGTCACATCCTCAACAACCCCACATCCTCCACAATCTCACATCCTCCATAACCTCACATCCTCCATAACATCTCATCCTCAATAACCTCACATCCTCCACAACCTCACATCTTCCATAATCTCACATCCTCCACAACCTAACATCCTCCAAAACCTCACATCCTCCATAACCTCAAACCCTCCATAACCTCACATCCTCCATAGCCTCACATCCTTAATAGCCTCACATTTTTCATAACCTCACATTCTTCATAACCTCACTTCCTCCATAACATCACACCCTCCATAAACTCACACCCTCCATAACCTCACATCCTCCATAACCTCATATCCTCCATAAGTTCACATCCTCCATAGCCTCACATCGTCAATGGCCTCATATCCTCCATAACCTCACATCCTCCATAACCTCACTTCCTCCATAACGTCACACCCTCCATAACCTGACACCGTCCATAACCTCACATCCTACATAACCTCACATCCTCCATAACCTCACATCCTCCGCAGCCTCACACCTTCCATATCCTCATATTCTCCATTACCTCACATCCTCCATATCCTCTCGCTCTCCATAACCTCGCATCCCCTATATCCTTGCATCCTTCATAACCTCACGTCCTCCAAAGCCTCACACCCTCCATAACCTCCCATCCTCCATAACCTCACATCCTCCATAATCTCACATCCTCCATAATCTCACATCCTCCATAATCTCACATCCTCCATAACCTCACATTCTCGAAACCTCACATCCTCTATAACCTCACATTCTCCATAACCTCACATCCTCCATAACCTTACATCCTCCATAACCTCACAATCTCCACAACCTCATATCCTACACAGCCTCATATCTTCCATAACCTCACATCCTCCATAACCTCACATTCTACACAACCTCACATCCTCCACAACCTTACATCCTCCACAACTTCACATCCTCCACAACCTCACATCCTCCATAACCTCACATCCTCCATAACCTCACATCCTCCATAACCTCGCATCCTACATAACCTCATATCCTCTACAACCTCACATGCTCCACAACCTCACATCCTCCATAACCTCACATCCCCATAACCTCACATCCTCCATAACCTCACATCCTCCATAGCCTCACGTCCTCAATAGCCTCACATCCTCCATAACCTCACATCCTACATAATCTCACTTCCTCCATAACGTCACTCCCTGCATAACCTCACACCCTCCATAACCTCACATCATCCATAACCTCACACCCTCCATAACTTCAAATCCGCTTTAACCTCACATCCTCCATAACCTCACATCCTCCATAACCTCACATCCTCCATAACCTCACATCCTCCATAATCTCACATCCTCCATAGCCTCACACCCTCCATAACCTCATATTCTCCATTACCTCACATCCTCCATAGCCTCACGCCCTCCATAACCTCACATCCCCTATAACCTCACATCCTACATAACCTCACATCCTCCATAGCCTCACACCCTCCATAACCTCACATCCTCCATACTCTCACATCCTCCATAACCTCACACTCTCCATAACCTCACATCCTTCATAACCTCACATCCTCTATAACCTCACATTCTCAATAACCTCACATCCTCCATAATCTTACATCCTCCATAACCTCACAACCTCCACAGCCTCATATCTTCCATAACCTCACATGCTCCATAACCTCACATCCTAAATAACCTCACATTCTGTACAACCTCACATCCTCCACAACCTTACATCCTCCACAACCTCACATCCTCCACAACCTCACATGCTCCTTAACCTCACACCCTCCATAACCCCACACCCTCCATTACCTCACATCCTCCATAACCTCACGTCCTCCATAACCTCACGTCTTCCATAATCTCAAATCCTCGATAACCTCAGATACTCCACAACCTCACATCCTCCACAACCTCACATCCTCCATAACCTAAAATCCTCCATAACATCTCATCCTCCACAACCTCACATCCTCCACAACCTCACATCCTCCATAACCTAAAATCCTCCATAACATCTCATCCTCCATAACCTCACATCCTCCACAACCTCACATACTCTATAACCTCACATCCTCCAAAACCTCACATCCTCCAAAACCTTACATCCTCCACAACCTCACTTCCTCCATAACGTCACACCCTCTATAACCTCACACCCTCCATAACCTCACATCCTCCATAACCTCATATCTTCCATAACCTCACATCCTCCACGACCTGACATCGTCCACAACCTCACATCGTTCACAACCTCACATCCTCCACAACCTTACATCGTCCACAACCTCAAATCGTCCACAACCTCACATCCTTCTTAACCTCACATCCTCCATAACCTCACATCCTCAATAGCCTCACACCTTCCATAACCCCACACCCTCCATTACCTCACATCCTCCATAACCTCTCGTCCTCCATAACCTCACATCTTCCATAATCTCAAATATTCGATAACCTCACATCCTCCACAACCTCACATCCTCCACAATCTCACATCCTGCACAACCTCACATCCTCCACAACCTCACATCCTCCACAACCTCACATCCTACGCAACCTCACATCCTCCATAACCTCACATCCTCCAATACCTCACATCCTCCAAAACCTTACATCCTCCATAAACGCACATCCTCCATAACCTCACATCCTCCATAACCTCACATGCTCCATAGCCTCACATCCTCAATAGCCTCACATCCTCCAAAACCTCACATCCTCCATAACCTCACATCCTCCTTAACCTTACTTCCTCCATAACGTCACACCCTCCATAGCCTTTCACCCTCCATAACCTCACATCCTCCATAACCTCACACCCTCCATAACCTCACATCCTCCATAACCTCACGTCCTCCATAGCCTCACACCCTCCATATCCTCATATTCTCCATTACCTCACATCCTCCATAGCCTCACGCCCTCCATAACCTCACATCCCCTATAACCTCACATCCTACATAACCTCACATCCTTTATAGCCTCACTCCCTCCATAACCTCACATCCTCCATAACTTCACATCCTCCATAATCTCACATCCTCCATAATCTCACATCCTCCATAGCCTCACATCCTCCATAACCTCACATCCTCCATAATCTCACATCCTCTATAACCTCACATTCTCCATAACCTCAAATCCTAAATAACCTTACATCCTCCATAACCTCACAATCTCTCCAACCTCATATCCTCCACAGCCTCATATCTTCCATAACCTCACATCCTCCATAACCTCACATCCTCCATAACCTCACATTCTGCACAACCTCACATCCTCAACTACCTTACATCCTCCACAAATTCACATCCTCCACAACCTCACATCCTCCCTAACCTCACATCCTCCATAGCCTCACATCCTACATAACCTCACATCCTCCACAACCTCATATCTTCCGTAGCCTCACATCCTCAATAGCCTCACATCCTCCATAACCTCACATCCTACATAACCTCACTTCCTCCATAACGTCACACCCTGCATAACCTCACACCCTCCATAACCTCACTTCCTCCATAACCTCACACCCTCCATAACCTCACATCATCCATAACCTCACACCCTCCATAACTTTACATCCTCTTTAACCTCACATCCTCCATAACATCACATCCTCAATAACCTCACATTCTCCATAACCTCACATGCTCCATAATCTCACATCCTCCATAGCCTCACACCCTCCATAACCTCATATTCTCCATTACCTCACATCCTCCATAGCCTCACGCCCTCCATAACCTCACATCCCCTATAACCTCACATCCTCACATAACCTCACACCCTCCATAACCTCATCCTCCATCTCACATCCTTAACCTCACATAACCTCCTCCTTCATAACCTCACATCCTCCATACCTCCTCACATCCTCCATAACCTCACATCCTCCATTATACATCCTCACATCCTCCATAACCTCACATTCTCAACCTAACCTCATATCCTCCACAACCTCACATCCTCCACCTAAAACCTAACACATCCTCCACAGCCTCATATCATTCCATAACCTCACATCCTCCATAACCTCACATCCTCCAAAACCTTTCATAACCTCACATCCTCATGTACAACCTCACATCCTCCACAACCTCACACCCTCCACATCCTCCATAACCTCACACCCTCCATAACCTCACATGCTCCTTAACCTCACACCCTCCATAACCCCATCCCCACTCCATCCATAACCTCACATCCTCCATAACCTCACGTCCTCCATAACCTCACGTCCTCCATAACCTCACATCCTCGATAACCTCAGATCCTCCATAAGTTCACATCTCCATCCTCACACAACATACCCTCCATAACCTGACACCCTCCATAACCTCACATCCTCCATAATCTCACATCCTCCATAATCTCACATCCTCCACAACCTCACATCCTCCATAACCTCACATCCTCTATAACATCTCATCCTCCATAACGTCACATCCTCCACATCCTCACATCCTCCACATCCTCACATCCTCCACAATCTCACATCGTCCACAACCTCACATCGTCCACAACCTCACTTCCTCCACAAGCTCACATCGTCCACAATCTTACATCCTCCATAACCTCACATCCTCCATAACCTCATATCCTCCATAACCTCACATCCTCCACGACCTCACATCGTCCACAACCTCACATCGTCCACAACCTCACATCCTCCTCAACCTTACATCGTCCACAACCTCAAATCGTCCACAACCTCACATCCTTCTTAACCTCACATCCTCCATAACCTCACATCCTCAATAGCCTCACACCCTCCATAACCCCACACCCTCCATTACCTCACATCCTCCATAACCTCACGTCCTCCATAACCTCACATCTTCCATAATCTCAAATCCTCGATAACCTCACATCCTCCACAACCTCACATCCTCCACAATCTCACATCCTGCACAACCTCACATCCTCCACAACCTCACATCCTACACAACCTCACATCCTCCATAACCTCACATCCTACACAACCTCACATCCTCCATAACTTCACATCCTCCAATACCTCACATCCTCCAAAACCTTACATCCTCCATAAACGCACATCCTCCATAACCTCACATCCTCCATAACCTCACATCCTCCATAACCTCACATCCTCCATAACATCACTTCCTCCATAACGTCACACCCTCCATAACCTCACACCCTCCATAACTTCACATCCTCCATAACTTCACATCCTCCATAACCTCACGTCCTCCATAACCTCACATCTTGCATAATCTCACATCCTCCATAACCTCACATCCTCCATAACCTCACATCCACCATAACCTCACATCCTACATAACCTCACCACCACAACCTCACATCCTCCATAATCTCACATCCTCCATAACCTCACATCCTCCACAACCTCACATCCTCCGAAACCTCACATCCTCCATAACCTCACATCCTCCATAACCTCACACCCTCCATAACCTCACATCCTCCATAGCCTCACATCTTCAATAGCCTCACATCCTCCATAACCTCACATCTTCCATAACCTCACTTCCTCCATAACTTCACATCCTCCATAACCTCACATCCTCCATAACTTCACATCCTCCATAACCTCACATCTTCCATAACTTCACATCCTCCATAACCTCACATCTTCCATAACTTCACATCCTCAATAACCTCACATCTTCCATAACTTCACATCCTCCATAACCTCACATCTTCCATAACTTCACATCCTCCATAACCTCACATCTTCCATAACTTCACATCCTCCATAACCTCACATCCTCCATAACCTCACATCCTCCATAATCTCACATCCTCCATAGCCTCACACCCTCCATAACCTCATATTCTCCATTACCTCACATCCTCCATAGCCTCACGCCCTCCATAACCTCACATCTTCCATAACCTCACTTCCTCCATAACTTCACATCCTCCATAACCTCACATCCTCCATAACATCATGCATACTTTATAATGCTGACGCTGACAATATCCTGCGACTCTGTTAGTACAGCTACATTTGCTGTCTAACTCTTAATTTTCCTTCTAAGTTAATGAACTGTTTCATGTTTTTCAACTAACTCAAAATAACGAAATATTCATAACAAAAAAATAAATAAACACACAGGGACCAGGGACTTGACACTGGTCCCTGCTGGACAAGTGTCAAGTGGTCCCTGCTGGACCAGTGTCAAGTGGTCCCTGCTGGACCAGTGTCAAGTGGTCCCTGCTGGACCAGTGTCAAGTGGTCCCTGCTGTACCAGTGTCAAGTGGTCCCTGCTGGACCAGTGTCAAGTGGTCCCTGCTGGACCAGTGTCAAGTGGTCCCTGCTGGACCAGTGTCAAGTGGTCCCTGCTGGACCAGTGTCAAGTGGCCCTTGCTGGATCCGTGTCAAGTGGTCCCTGCTGTACCAGTGTCAAGTGGTTCCTGCTGGACCAGCGTCAACTGGTACCTGCTGGACCAGTGTCAAGTGGTCCCTGCTGGACCAGCGTCAACTGGTACCTGCTGGACCAGTGTCAAGTGGTCCCTGCTGGATCAGTGTCAAGTGGTCCCTGCTGGACCAGTTTAAAGTGGTCCCTGCTGGACCAGTATCAAATGGTTCCTGCTGGAGCAGTGTCAAGTTTTCCCTGCTGGACCAGTGTCAAGTGGTCCCTGCTGGACGAGTATCAAATGATCTGTGCTGGACCAGTGTCAAGCGGTCCCTGCTGGACCAGTGTCAAGTGGTCCCTGCTGGACCAGTGTGAAGTGGTCCCTGCCGGATCAGTGTCAAGTAGTCTCTGAGGGAACAGTGTCATGTGGTCCCTGCTGGACCAGTGTCAGGTGGTCCCTGCTGGACCACTGTCACGTGGTCCCTGCTGGATCAGTGTCATGTGGTCCGTCCTAGACCAGTGTCAGGTGATCCTTGCTGGACCAGTGTCACGTGGTCCCTGCTGGATCAGTGTCACGTGGTCCCTGCTGGATCAGTGTCATGTGGTCCCTGTTGGACCAGTGTCAAGTGGTCTATGCTGGACCAGTATCAAGTATTCTTGTCACCTGCTGGACCAGTGTCAATTGATCCCTGCTGGACCAGTGTCAAGTGGTCCCTGCTGGACCAGTGTCAAGTGGTCCCTGCTGGACATGTGCCACGTGGTCAAGTAGTGACCAATGTCATGTGGTCCCTGCTGGACCAGTGTCAAATGGTCCCTGTTGGACCAGTGTCAAGTGGTCCTTGCTGGACCAGTGTCAAGTATTCTCTGCTGGACCAGTGTCAAGTGGTCCCTGCTGGAACAGTGCCAGTTGGTCCCTGCTGGACCAGTGTCCATTGATCCCTACTGGTCCATTGTCACGTGGTATCTGCCGGACCAGTGTCATGTGGTCCGTGTTGGAGCAGTGCCAGTTGGTCCCTGCTGGACCAGTGTGAAATGATCCCTGCTGGACCAGTGTCACATGGTCTCTGCTGGACCAGTGCCAAATGGTCCCTGCTGGACCAGTGTCAAGTGGTCTCTGTTGGACCAGTGTCATGTGGCCCTTGCTGGACCAGTATCAGGTAGTCCCTGCTGGACTAGTGTCAAGTAGTCTCTGCTGGAGCAGTGTCAAGTGGTCCCTGTTGGACCAGTGTCAAGTGGTCCCTGCTGGACCAGTGTCAAGTGGTCCCTGCTGGACCAGTATCAAGTGGTTCCTGTTGGAGCAGTGTCAAGTGGTCCCTGCTGGAGCAGTGTCAAGTGGTCCCTGCTGGACCAGTGTCAAGTGGTCCCTGCTGGACCAGTGTCAAGTGGTCCATGCTGGACCAATGTCAAGTGGTCCCTGCTAGACCAGTGTCAAGTGGTCCCTGCTAGAACAGTGTCAAGTGGTCCCTGCTAGACCAGTATCAAATGGTCCCTGCTGGACTAGTGTCAAGTGTTCCCTGCTGGAGCAGTGTGAAGTTTTCCCTGCTGGACCAGTGTCAAGCTGTCCCTGCTGGACCATTTTCAATTGGTCCCTGCTGGACCAGTATCAAATGGTCCCTGCTGGACTAGTGTCAAGTGTTCCCTGCTGGAGCAGTGTGATGTTTTCCCTGCTGGATCAGTGTCAAGCTGTCCCTGCTGGACCATTTTCAATTGGTCCCTGCTGGACCAGTATCAAGTGGTCCCTGCTGGACCAGTGTCAAGTGGTCCCTGCTGGACCAGTGTCAAGTGGCCCCTGCTGGACCAGTGTCAATTGGTCCCTGCTGGAGCAGTGTCACGTTGTCCCTTCTGTACCAGTGCCATGTGGTCCCTCCTGGACCAGTGTCAAATGGTCCTTGCTGGACCAGTGTCAAGTATTCTCTGCTGGACCAGTGTCAAGTTGTCCCTGGTGGAGCAGTGTCAGTTGGTCCCTGCTGGACCAGTGTCAATTGGTCCCTACTGGACCAGTGCTACGTGGTCTCTGTTGGACCAGTGTCATGTGGTCCCTGCTGAACCAGTGCCAAGTGGTCCCTGTTGGATCAGTGTCATGTGGTCCCTGCTGGACCAGTGCCAAGTGGTCCCTGTTGGATCAGTGTCATGTGGTCCCTGCTGAACCAGTGCCAAGTGATCCCTGTTGGATCAGTGTCAAGTGGTCCCTGCTGGACCAGTGTCAAGTGGTCCCTGCTGGACCAGTGTCAAGTGGTCCCTGCTGGATCAGTGCCAAGTAGTCCCTGCTGGACCAGTGTCAAGCGGTCCCTGCTGGACCAGTGTCAAGTGGTCCCTGCTGGACCAGTGTCAAGTGGTCCCTGGTGGAGCAGTGTCAGTTGGTCCCTGCTGGACCAGTGTCAATTGGTCCCTACTGGACCAGTGCTACGTGGTCTCTGCTGGACCAGTGTCATGTGGTCCCTGCTGAACCAGTGCCAAGTGGTCCCTGTTGGATCAGTGTCATGTGGTCCCTGCTGGACCAGTGCCAAGTGGTCCCTGTTGGATCAGTGTCATGTGGTCCCTGCTGAACCAGTGCCAAGTGATCCCTGTTGGATCAGTGTCAAGTGGTCCCTGCTGGACCAGTGTCAAGTGGTCCCTGCTGGACCAGTGTCAAGTGATCCCTGCTGGATCAGTGCCAAGTAGTCCCTGCTGGACCAGTGTCAAGCGGTCCCTGCTGGACCAGTGTCAAGTGGTCCCTGCTGGACCAGTGTCAAGTGGTCCCTGCTGGACCAGTGTCAAGTTGTCCCTGCTGGACCAGTGTCAAGTGGTCCCTGCTGGACCAGTGTCAAGTGGTCCCTGCTGGACCAGTGTCAAGTGGTCCCTGCTAGACCAGTGTCAAATAGTCCCTGCTGGATCAGTGTCAAGTAGTTCCTGCTGGACCAGTGTCAAGTGATCTCTGTTGGACCAGTGTCAAGTGGTCCCTGCTGGACCAGTGTCAAGTGGTCCCTGCTGGACCAGTGTCAAGTGGTCCCTGCTGGACCAATGTCAAGTGGTCCCTGCTTGACCAGTGTCAAGTGGTCCCTGCTGGATCAGTGTCAAGTAGTCCCTGCTGGACCAGTGTCAAGTGGTCCCTGCTGGACCAGTGTCAAGTGGTCCCTGCTGGACCAGTGTCAAGTGGTCCCTGCTGGACCAGTGTCAAGTGGTCCCTGCTGGACCAGTGTCAAGTGGTCCCTGCTGGACCAGTGTCAAGTGGTCCCTGCTGGACCAGTGTCAAATAGTCCCTGCTGGATCAGTGTCAAGTAGTTCCTGCTGAACCAGTGTCAAGTGATCTCTGTTGGACCAGTGTCAAGTGGTCCCTGCTGGACCAGTGTCAAGTGGTCCCTGCTGGACCAGTGTCAAGTGGTCCCTGCTGGACCAGTGTCAAGTGGTCCCTGCTGGACCAATGTCAAGTGGTCCCTGCTTGACCAGTGTCAAGTGGTCCCTGCTGGACCAGTGTCAAGTGGTCCCTGCTTGACCAGTGTCAAGTGGTCCCTGCTGGACCAGTGTCAAGTGGTCCCTGCTGGACCAGTGTCAAGTGGTCCCTGCTGGACCAGTGTCAAGTGGTCCCTGCTGGACCATTGTCAAGTGGCAGGTGCCAGTAATTAAGAAGGACATAGAAGGTATTAAGTCACACAATAATGTTATCTTCCACAATTAAGTAACAACAGTTATTAAGTTATTAAGTTATTACTAACACGAACACTCACGAACTCACTCCTGGCACTGTCTAGGTGTCAGGTCTTTTGTTCTTGACGGCGTCAGTAAGCCGTGTTTAGAGACTGGAGAAATCTACCCTTGGAGTGAAAACACGTGATGTATGCCTGATGGGGGAGTGAACCCCAAAACCTGGAGTTTAGCGGATGCTTCAAGGACCATATAAAATCTGGGAAACAGCTAGAAAGGGGATTCTGGCAGAGCTGCTGCCTGTGTGGAGACTTTTGTGAGAGGGCTGCTGGAGAGTCTCTGGAGGAGACTGTTGGAGACACTGGGCAGAGTACTGGCTTGGAGCAGTGCTCGTGCTATGTAGGTCTTGGGATCTTTGGCTAGAATCTGACTGAGTTCCTGAGGTGAACTCTCCTAAAGCACTTATAGTGTAAATTACATTCAGTTTTGTCAGTTAAACTGTAACCCTTGTCTCACTGCTTATATATGCCATCCCCATTTATCAAAACCCCATATCGTTCTCCTGTTCCCAAATATATTACTCCACAGTAGAATAGCAATATTCACTGTCCTCATTTCTTATTCTTATACTTTATTTTATTTATATAAGGTGGAATGAGAGGAAGGTGGTGAGTGACCACACATTGTTTACCGCTCCTGTCACTGACTTATGACATTGCCTACCTCCTCTCCTCCCACTCCTTCCTTTACTCTCTTATTCCGCCTTATCCCTATTATTTCCTGATTCCTTACCCCCTATATGACACTTTGCGTACATGTCAGTGATACTGGTCTTTAGTTTAATACTGTGTGTCTGTCTCCTTTTTTAAAAATTAGGACTACATTTGTCTTCCTTACCTCAGGTAGTCGCCCTGTTTCGATAGATGTGTTGAAGACTGTTGGCAGTGGTACACAGAGTACCTCTGCTCCCTCTCTCAGGACCCACGGAGAGATGTTATCCGGCCCCATCGCCTTTGAGATATCTGGTTCACGTAGCACCCTCTTCACCTTCTTTTCGGTTGTATGTATCGTGTCCAGAACTTGTTGGTGTACCCAACCTCTCCGTCTTTCTCGAGTCCTTTCTGTCTCCAGTGTAAGTACTTCGTTTCTTGTAAACTCCCCGCCTTCCTTCCTCAGCCTGATTACCTGTTATTTTTTATGAGTGTGTGTGTGTGTGTGTGTGTGTGTGTGTGTGTAGCTCTGGGACTAGTCTTGTTGCAAACCTTTGCACTTTCTCTAATTTCTTGACATGCTTGACTAGGTGTGGATTCCAAACTGGTGCTGCATACTCCAGTATGGGCCTGACGTAGATGGTATACAGAGTCTTAAACGAATCCTTACTGAGGTATCGGAACGCTATCCGTAGGTTTGCCAGGCGCCCGTATGCTGCAGCAGTTATCTGATTGATGTGCGCCTCAGGAGATATGCTCGGTGTTATACTCACCCCCAGATCTTTTTCCTTGAGTGAGGTTTGCAGTCTTTGGCCATCTAAACTATATTGTGTCTGCGGTCTTCTTTGCCCTTCCCCAATCTTTATGACTTTGCATTTGGCAGGGTTAAATTCAAGGAGCCAGTTGCTGGACCAGGCTTGTAGCCTGTCCAGGTCTCTTTGTAGTCCTGCCTGATCCTCGTCCGATTTGATTCTTCTCATTAACTTCACATCATCTGCAAACAAGGACACTTCTGAGTCTATCCCTTCCGTTATGTCGTTCACATATACCAAGAACAGCACAGGTCCTAGGACTGACCCCTGTGGAACCCCGCTTGTCACAGGCGCCCACTCTGACACCTCGTCGCGTACCATGACTCGTTGTTGCCTCCCTGTCAGATATTCTCTGATCCATTGCAGTGCCTTTCCTGTTATGTGTGCCTGGTCCTCTAGCTTTTGTAGTAACCTCTTGTGAGGAACTGTGTCGAAGGCTTTCTTGCAGTCCAAAAATATGCAGTCGATCCACCCCTCTCTCTCTTGTCTTACTTCTGTCACCTTGTCATAAAACTCTAGTAGGTTTGTGACACAGGATTTTCCTTCCCTGAAACCGTGCTGGTTGTCAATTATACACTTGTTTCTTTCCAGGTGCCCCACCACTCTCCTCCTGATGATCTTCTCCATGACCTTGCATACTATACACGTTAGTGATACAGGTCTGTAGTTTAGTGCCTCCTGTCTGTCTCCCTTTTTAAAAATTGGGACTACATTTGCCATTTTCCATACCTCAGGGAGTTGCCCAGTTTCAAATGATGTGTTGAAGATCTTTGTTAATGGCTCACACAATATTTCTGCTCCCTCTTTAAGGACCCATGGAGAGATGTTGTCTAGTCCCACCGCCTTTGAGGTGTCAAGTTCGCATAGCAGCTTCTTCACCTCCTCCTTGGTTATATGTACCTCATCCAGCACTTGCTGGTGTGCCCCCCTGTTCTGATTTCTTGGAGTCCTACTGGTTTCCACTGTAAATACCTCTTTAAATCTTGTGTTGAGCTCCTGACAAACCTCTCGGTCGTTTCTTGTGAATTCCCCATCACCCTTCCTCAGTCTGATTACCTGATCCTTGACTGTTGTTTTCCTCCTGATATGGCTGTACAACAGCTTCGGGTCAGTCTTTACTTTTGATGCTATATCATTTTCATATTGTCTCTGAGCCTCCCTTCTTATCTGTGCATATTCGTTTCTGGCTCTTCGGCTGATTTCTTTATTTTCCTGAGTTCTCTGTCTTCTGTACCTTTTCCATTCTCTAGTACACCTAGTTTTTGCCTCCCTACACCTTTGGGTGAACCAAGGACTCGTTCTGTTCTTCCCATTATTTCTGTTTCCCTTGGGAACAAACCTCTCCTCTGCCTCCTTGCATTTTGTTGCTACATAGTCCATCATTTCTTGTACTGGTTTTCCTGTCAGTTCCCTCTCCCGCTGAATGTCTTGAAGGAAGTTCCTCATGCCTGAGTAGTTCCCCCTTTTGTAGTTTGGTTTTTCCCAGCCTATTCCTGCTACTCTCTCCACTTGGAGCTCAACTATGTAGTCGAAGCACAGAATCACATGATCACTAGCTCCCAGGGGCCTTTCATACATGATACCCTCGATGTCCGAACTACTCATGGTGAATACAAGGTCCAACCTTGCTGGTTCATCCTCTCCTCTCTCTCTGGTAGTGTCTCTAACATGTTGATGCATGAGGCTTTCCAGTACCACATCCATCATCTTGGCTCTCCATGTTTCGGGACCCCCATGGGGCTCCAGGTTTTCCCAGTCAATCTCCTTGTGATTGAAATCACCCATAACTAGTAACTTTGCTCCCCCCATGTGTGCTCTCCTGGCCACCTCGGCTAGTGTGTCGATCATTGCTCTGTTGCACTCATCGTATTTTTCTCTTGGCCTCCTGCAGTTCTGTGGTGGGTTGTACATTACTGCAATTATCACCTTATGTCCCTCAGACTGGATTGTTTCTACTAAGTAGTCCCTTTCGCCCGTGCCATCCATTCCTTCCATTTTCTCAAAACCCCACTGGTTTTTAATGAGCAGTGCAACTCTTCCTCCCCCTCTCCTCCCTCTGTCTTTCCTGAGGATTTGATATCCGGATGGAAAGATTGAATCTGTTATTATTCTGGTGAGTTTTGTTTCTGTGAGTGCTATTATGTCTGGAGATGTCTCTTTGATTCTTTCGTGCTACTCCTCATACTTGTTTGTTATTCCATCTGCATTTGTATACCACACCTTCAACTTCTTTTCTAAGACTGTGGTCTGGGAGGTATATTGGGGTTGGGGAAGTGGGAGACCTGGTAAGGAACTATGGGTTGTTGCTGTGGCGGGTGGAGTTTGTAATGTAGTGGGTGGGGGCATTGGATGTGGCATGGGTGTTTTGATTTAGAGTGTTTGGTTGCACTGGGGTTGACCTGGTTGGGAGGCTTCTATAGGAAGTTGTGAGGGAGGCTGTATTTGATCTTCTTCCTGGGTCTGGGATCTCCTGTCTGTCTTCTCCATCCCCTCTCTTTCCTTCTTTCGCCTTTGTATCATCTCTCTCAGTTTCTGCCTTTCTTCTTGTGTTCTGTCGCGGTCGAGATACACCTTCCTGTATGCCGTCATGTCCCTTAATCGTGCTTTCTCCTGCAGGATCCTGGTCCGAGTCGCTTCTGCCTTGAAGGTCACTCTCACTGGCCGGGTTCTTTTTTTTACAAACCCCCATATTCTCCGAAAATTTTCCAGCTGGGTCATATCGTCTTCTCCTATTGCTTTCATGATGCTTTCAATTGCTTTTTTTTCCCCTTGTTTTCTTTCTTCATATGTTTCCCCTTCGACTTCCTTGAGCCCATACACAAAGACTGACCTCACCCTTTCATTCTCCCACTGCATATCCCTGTGTATCCCCTCATTTAATTTGGTTTCCTCCACTGCAGCTTTCCTTTCATCAGTTTCACTGGCTAATGTACTTGGGCTCAGTGGCCTGTCATTTTCCCTTCTCGGCTTTCCTTGGGCTCTGTTGTTGTCTGTTAGGGCCTCCACATAAAGCTTAGCTCTTTCATTTGCTACAGTCTCCTCTGATAGAGCTTCTCCATGCAGTTGTGCCCCTTCTTTCCCTACAGTCCCCTTATTTGTGGCTGAGGTAGCAGTCTCTGTTGTCAATCCCAAAATGTTCTTTAGTTCTTTAGGCTGTTTCAGATTTTTCAATTCCTCTTCTAAACTCTGTATCCTAGCTTCTGCTGCTTTGACATGCACCTCCCACTTCCTGCTTTCCATATCTATCCTCTCTTCCATTCTCATGCTAAGTTCTTCTAGTTTATTTTCCCATTTATGATCCCCTTTTATGAGCTCTGCTGCCCAATCTTCCCTTGCAGTTTCCTCCTCCTGTCCCTTGGTTTTTCTTGTTGCTCTCTGGCAACCCATTTTTATTTTATCCTGATTGCCTCAGAGTGGGAAACCCATGTAGTTCTGTATGTTAGGTTAGTAGTGTGTATGTCAGAGTG
>NC_091293.1:35538359-35541591 GCF_038502225.1 Cherax quadricarinatus | reverse complement strand
GGATGTTAGTGAACTGATGTGGGTCGCATCCCGAGACAAAACTAACCCCATTTTCGGGAAATGCCCAGCATAACAAGTGGCTTTCTATAAAATAGTATGTTACTGATGTCAGGTATGGTCTGTATACCTTATATATGTACTTGTAGAAATAATATTTAATATCTAAACTATTTAGAGCACCTCAGGGGACTCGGAATTTATTTTCTAACACGGAAGATAGAGGGGTATCATATATTCTAAGTAGGGTAAATATTATGCCACATACCTGGCGGCTTACACACTAAAATAACTAATTGAAGTATGAGATGTCAGAGGAAGTGAAATGTAAAAGTTGCCTTAAATACAATTAAAGAGTGAATTGTGTCAACATTCTTGCTCCATTCATCCACCAAGGTTTTTAATACCATGGTTGCTGCTGGGGGTTGTGCCCCCCCACATCCCCCACCCCACTCCTCCCCCTCCAACCCCACCCCTCCACCCCCACCCCACTCCTCCCCCTCCAACCCCACCCCTCCACCCCCACCCCACTCCTCCCCCTCCAACCCCACCCCTCCACCCCCACCCCCTCCACCCCACCTACCCCCCACCACCTCCACCCCAAATACCCCCCACCACCCCGTACCCCCACCCCCTCTTCACTATAATACATTCACTACATCTTCACTATAATATATTCACAGCATCTTCACTATAATATATTCACAGCATCTTCACTATAATATATTCACAGCATCTTCACTATAATATATTCACAGCATCTTCACTATAATATATTCACAGCATCTTCACTATAATATATTCACAGCATCTTCACTATAATATATTCACAGCATCTTCACTATAATATATTCACAGCATCTTCACTATAATATATTCACAGCATCTTCACTATAATACATTCACTGCATCTTCTCTATAATATATTCACAGCATCTTCACTATAATACATTCACTGCATCTTCTCTATAATATATTCACAGCATCTTCACTATAATACATTCACTGCATCTTCTCTATAATATATTCACAGCATCTTCACTATAATACATTCACTGCATCTTCTCTATAATATATTCACAGCATCTTCACTATAATACATTCACAGCATCTTCACTATAATATATTCACAGCATCTTCACTATAATACATTCACAGCATCTTCACTATAATATATTCACAGCATCTTCACTATATTGCTAATAAGTACCACAATACATATATTCCAACCTGTGTGTGTGTGTGTGTGTACTCACCTATTTGTGGTTGCAGGGGTCGAGTCTTAGCTCCTGGCCCCGCCTCTTCACTGGTTGCTACTGGGCCCTCTCTCTCCCCGCTCCTTGAGCTTTATCAAACCTCGTCTTAAAACTGTGTATGGTTCCCGCCTCCACTACGTCACTTGCTAGGCTATTCCACTGCCTGACAACTCTATGACTGAAGAAATACTTCCTAACATCCCTTTGACTCATCTGAGTCTTCCACTTCCAATTGTGACCTCTTGTTTCTGTGTCCCCTCTCTGGAACATCCTGTCTCTGTCTACCTTGTCTATTCCACGCAGTATTTTATATGTCGTTATCATGTCTCCCCTGACTCTCCTGTCCTCCAGTGTCGTCAGGCCGATTCCCTTTAACCTTTCTTCATAGGACATTCCCCTTAGCTCTGGAACTAACCTTGTCGCAAACTTTTGCACTTTCTCTCATTTCTTGACGTGCTTGATCAAGTGCGGGTTCCAAACAGGTGCTGCATACTCCAGTATGGGCCTGACGTACACGGTGTACAGTGCCTTGAACGATTCCTCACTAAGGTATCGGAACGATGTTCTTAGGTTTGCCAGGAGCCCATATGTTGCAGCAGTTATCTGGTTGATGAGTGCTTCCGGAGACATGCTCGGTGTTATACTCACCCCAAGATCTTTCTCCTTGAACGAGGTTTGCAGTCTTTGGCCACATAGCCTATACTCCGTCTGCGGTCTTCTGTGCCCTTCCCCTATCTTCATGACTTTGCATTTGGCAGGGTTAAATTCGAGAAGCCAGTTGCTGGACCAGGTGTCCAGTCTGTCCAGGTCTCTTTGAAGTCCTGCCTGATCCTCATCTGACTTAATTCTCCTCATTAACTTCACATCATCTACGAACAGGGACACTTCTGAGTCTAACCCTTCCATCATGTCGTTCACAAATATCAAAAACAGCACTGGTCCTAGAACCGACCCCTGTGGGACCCCGCTCGTCACAGGTGCCCACTGTGATACCTCATCACGTACCATGACTCGTTGTTGCCTCCCTGTCAGGTATTCTCTGATTCATTGCAGTGCCCTTCCTGTTATATTCGCCTGATCCTCTAGCTTCTGCACTAATCTCTTGTGAGGAACTGTGTCAAAGGCCTTCTTGCAGTCCAAGAAGATGCAATCAACCCACCCCTCTCTCTCGTGTCTTACTTCTGTTACTTTATCATAAAACTCCAGAAGGTTTGTGACACAGAATTTACCTTCCATGAATCCGTGCTGGTTGGCGTTTATACTCTCGTTCCGTTCCAGGTGTTCCACCACTCTCCTCCTGATAATCTTTTCCATAACTTTGCATACTATACACGTCAGTGACAAAGGTCTATAGTTTAGTGCCTCTTTTCTATCTCCTTTTATAAAAATGGGAACTACATTTGCCCTCTTCCATACCTCAGGTAGTTGCCCAGTTTCCAGGGATGTGTTGAAGATTGTGGTAAGTAGCACACACAGCATATCCGCTCCCTCTCTAAGGACCCACGGGGAGATGTCCAGTCCCATTGCCTTTGAGGTATCGATATCCCTTAGCAGCTTCTTCACCTCCTCCTCATTTATATGTATGTCATCCAACACTTGTTGGAATATTCATTGCTGGTGTCCCCCTCTGTTGTGTCCTCCCAGAGGCCTTCCTTTCTTCACTGTAAATACTTCCTTAAATCTCATGTTGAGCTCGTTACATATTTCTTGATCGTTTCTTGTGAGTTCCCCACCTTTCCTCAGCCTGATCACCTGGTCTTTGACTGTTGTATTCCTCCTTATGTGGCTATGCAGCAGTTTCGGGTCAGACTTGACTTTCGATGCTATGTCGTTTTCGTCCTGTCGCTGGGCCTCCCTCCTTATCTGTGCATACTCGTTTCTGGCTCTTCTACTAATCTACTTATTTTCCTGGGTCCTTTGCCTCCTGTACCTTTTCCATTCTCTGGTGCACCTAGTTTTTTCCTCCCTACACCTTCGGG
>NC_091293.1:35485859-35535859 GCF_038502225.1 Cherax quadricarinatus | reverse complement strand
GCGGGCTGAGGGGCCCCTGAGGGCGGGCTGAGGGGCCCCTGAGGGCGGGCTGAGGGGCCCCTGAGGGCGGGCTGAGGGGCCCCTGAAGGCGGGCTGAGGGGCCCCTGAGGGCGGGCTGAGGGGCCCCCAGTCTAAGTGACTTTTACATAATAATTTTTCTGAATAAACTAAGAACAGTTGAAATCACCAAAAAAATATATATAAAAAAAAAAATAAATAAATAAAAATAAATCCAACGAAAAGATAAAAATAAAACGTCTATGGCTGTGTGTGCCCTTCAGAGAACCACAGCCGGGCCCCGGACCAGTGTACCGGCTGAAGCACAGCCGGGCCCCGGACCAGTGTACCGGCTGAAGCACAGCCGGGCCCCGGACCAGTGTACCGGCTGAACCACAGCCGGGCCCCGGACCAGTGTACCGGCTGAAGCACAGCCGGGCCCCGGACCAGTGTACCGGCTGAACCACAGCCGGGCCCCGGACCAGTGTACCGGCTGAATCACAGCCGGGCCCCGGACCAGTGTACCGGCTGAAGCACAGCCGGGCCCCGGACCAGTGTACCGGCTGAACCACAGCCGGGCCCCGGACCAGTGTACCGGCTGAACCACAGCCGGGCCCCGGACCAGTGTACCGGCTGAACCACAGCCGGGCCCCGGACCAGTGTACCGGCTGAAGCACAGCCGGGCCCCGGACCAGTGTACCGGCTGAACCACAGCCGGGCCCCGGACCAGTGTACCGGCTGAACCACAGCCGGGCCCCGGACCAGTGTACCGGCTGAACCACAGCCGGGCCCCGGACCAGTGTACCGGCTGAACCACAGCCGGGCCCCGGACCAGTGTACCGGCTGAACCACAGCCGGGCCCCGGACCAGTGTACCGGCTGAACCACAGCCGGGCCCCGGACCAGTGTACCGGCTGAAGCACAGCCGGGCCCCGGACCAGTGTACCGGCTGAAGCACAGCCGGGCCCCGGACCAGTGTACCGGCTGAAGCACAGCCGAGCCCCGGACCAGTGTACCGGCTGAAGCACAGCCGGGCCCCGGACCAGTGTACCGGCTGAAGCACAGCCGGGCCCCGGACCAGTGTACCGGTTGAAGCACAGCCGGGCCCCGGAACAGTGTACCGGCTGAAGCACAGCCGGGCCCCGGACCAGTGTACCGGCTGAAGTACATCCGGGCCCCGGACCAGTGTACCGGCTGAAGCACAGCCGGGCCCCGGACCAATGTACCGGCTGAAGCACAGCCGGGCCCCGGACCAGTGTACCGGCTGAAGCACAGCCGGGCCCCGGACCAGTGTACCGGCTGAACCACAGCCGGGCCCCGGACCAGTGTACCGGCTGAACCACAGCCGGGTCCCGGACCAGTGTACCGGCTGAACCTCCCCTCTCATACAACCTGTTTCCAGGTTCTAACAAGCAGAATATACAGCTGAAAGTCTGCGGGATTTACCCTTCATAATAACTTCTTAATAATTCCCACCCGACACATGAGCACCCGCAACCATACATACATACATATGTACACACACACATATTTACACACACACATATGTACACACACACATATGTACACACACACACACAAGTGCAACTAATGTGACATTTATTGTGGCAACGTTTCGCTCTCCAAGAAACTAATTTCCGCAGACGCAAGTGCCTCGAATCAGTACTGATCGCTGTTTCGAATACAATTAAACAAAACAACGGCAGCTTCACCATCTCCGAAGTCTTAGCAAGAATCCTCCTGAAAACAGTAAACCCTGCCATCAAATAGTCTCTCCTGTTATACTACATAAAGCACATTACAGAGAGTGAACACTGAAACAAGCTGCCTCTTTCCAGTCTATATTTGTCCAACCTATTTTTATGTTACCCAAGTAATAGCTTTTATATCCTTTTACTCATGTACGAATTAATTGCTCTACCATATTGTATTACTTTTGTCACTACCACTACTACTACTACTACTACCACTACTACCACTACTACTACTACTACCACTACCACTAGTGAACATCGAAATGGTACCTCACTAGTATTGCACCTCACACTGAGCCTTTATATACCCTCTGTGTCCATGTATTGTTTGTAATGGCTTGATAAAGCTCCTGGAGAGCGAAACGTTGCCACAATAAATGTCACATTAGTTGCACTTGTGTCCTTTTACTTTACATATTGTCGGTAATTCTACCAACTTTCTTACAAGGTGTGTTCTGTAACTCGTGTTTTATAACATGTATGTTTTAGCCTGTGTTTTATATCGTGTTTTACGACGTATGTTTTATAACGTGTTCTGCGACGTATGTTTTATAACGTGTTCTGCGACGTATGTTTTATAACGTGTTCTGCGACGTATGTTTTATAATGTGTTCTGCGACGTATGTTTTATAACGTGTTCTGCGACGTATGTTTTATAACGTGTTCTGCGACGTATGTTTTATAACGTGTTCTGCGACGTATGTTTTATAACGTGTTCTACGACGTATGTTTTATGTGTTCTACGACGTATGTTTTATAATGTGTTCTGCGACGTATGTTTTATAACGTGTTCTACGACGTATGTTTTATAACGTGTTCTACGACGTATGTTTTATAACGTGTTCTACGACGTATGTTTTATGTGTTCTACGACGTATGTTTTATAACGTGTTCTACGACGTATGTTTTATAACGTGTTCTGCGACGTATGTTTTATGTGTTCTGCGACGTATGTTTTATAACGTGTTCTGCGACGTATGTTTTATGTGTTCTGCGACGTATGTTTTAGAACGTGTTCTGCGACGTATGTTTTGTGTGTTCTGCGACGTATGTTTTATAACGTGTTCTGCGACGTATGTTTTATGTGTTCTGCGACGTATGTTTTATAACGTGTTCTACGACGTATGTTTTATAACGTGTTCTGCGACGTATGTTTTATGTGTTCTGCGACGTATGTTTTATAACGTGTTCTGCGACGTATGTTTTATAACGTGTTCTGCGACGTATGTTTTATAATGTGTTCTGCGACGTATGTTTTATAACGTGTTCTGCGACGTATGTTTTATAACGTGTTCTGCGACGTATGTTTTATGTATTCTGCGACGTATGTTTTATAATGTGTTCTGCGACGTATGTTTTATAACGTGTTCTGCGACGTATGTTTTATAATGTGTTCTGCGACGTATGTTTTATAACGTGTTCTGCGACGTATGTTTTATAACGTGTTCTGCGACGTATGTTTTATGTGTTCTGCGACGTATGTTTTATAACGTGTTCTGCGACGTATGTGTTTTTAACGTGTTCTGCGACATATGTGATTTATAACGTATGTGTTACAGGGTATATTTTAAACACGAATTCAATTTCTTTTCTAAATTCCCCAAGTTCCAACACTCGCAACACAACACTGTCAATTAACTCCCGCGGAAGTTCCGTCGTACCGACAAATTCCTGACGCTGACACGAGCGACTAACACTGCTGAGACATTCCCAGGACTGAACATTAAAATGGTATAAAATACCGACAGGTTGTTAGGTAAGACACATATGCAACAGTTAGGCATCTTTATTTCGAAACGTTTCGCCTACACAGTAGGCTTCTTCAGTCGAGTACAGAAAAGTTGATAGAAGCAGAAGATACTTGAAGACGATGTAATCAGTCCATCACCCTTAAAGTTTTGAGGTGGTCAGTCCCTCAGTCTGGAGAAGAGCATTCTTCCATAGTATGAAACAATATTGTTTCAGATTTTCATTTCTCGCATCTTCTGGCCCACTCAGAATCCTAGAATGGTGTATCGGGCCAATCAAAAGTCAAGAAATTCTTCAAATTGCCCCGAGCTTCTTGTTAGCCTATTCTCGCCTCTGCGTGGCTGAGAGTGCCGTCAACATATATATACCATGATGAATAATTTGGATATATATACTGAGGGTATATCTCTGTCGATAAATTTACCTAAATGTCTATTTTATGGTTTAAAGTATTTTTGACCGGTGGTGAAGAGGAGACACACAGCCTTAGTGACCTAAGTTTTGACCGGTGGTGAAGAGGAGACACACAGCCTTAGTGACCTAAGTTTTGACCGGTGGTGAAGAGGAGACACACAGCCTTAGTGACCTAAGTTTTGACCTCATAAACTAGTCTACTTCTCTCTCTCTCTTTCAGTAAATATATCCTAATAGTTTACTTTAATTCCCACACTAGGAAACAAAATATTCTTAGTAGTGGTGTACAGTCTACTGGAGTACAGTCTACTGGAGTACAGTCTACTGGAGAGTAAAACTATGACACAAGTCTCTGTCATAAGTTGCCCCGTGTGGGCACTGTGATATGGGCACTGTAGTCTGGGCACTGTAGTCTGGGCACTGTAGTGTGGGTACTGTAGTGTGGGCACTGTAGTGTGGGTACTGTAGTGTGGGTACTGTAGTGTGGGTACTGTAGTGTGGGTACTGTAGTGTGGGTACTGTAGTGTGGGTACTGTAGTCTGGGCACTGTAGTGTGGGTACTGTAGTCTGGGCACTGTAGTGTGGATACTGTAGTGTGGGCACTGTAGTGTGGGTACTGTAGTCTGGGCACTGTAGTGTGGGTACTGTAGTGTGGGCACTGTAGTGTGGGTACTGTAGTGTGGGTACTGTAGTGTGGGTACTGTGGTGTGGGCACTGGGTACTGTAGTATGGGTACTGTAGTGTGGGCACTGGGTACTGTAGTGTGGGTACTGTAGTGTGGATACTGTGGTGTGGGCACTGTAGTGTGGATACTGTAGTGTGGGTACTGTAGTGTGAGTACTGTAGTGTGGGTACTGTAGTGTGGGTACTGTGGTGTGGGCACTGTAGTGTGGGTACTGTAGTGTGGGTACTGTAGTGTGGGTACTGTGGTGTGGGCACTGTAGTGTGGGTACTGTAGTGTGGGTACTGTAGTGTGGATACTGTAGTGTGGGTACTGTAGTGTGGGTACTGTAGTGTGGGTACTGTGGTGTGGGCACTGTAGTGTGGGTACTGTAGTGTGGGTACTGTAGTGTGAATACTGTGGTGTGGGCACTGTAGTGTGGGTACTGTAATGTGGGTACTGTAGTGTGGGCACTGTGGTGTGGGTACTGTGGTGTGGGCACTGTAGTGTGGGCACTGTGGTGTGGGCACTGTGGTGTGGGCACTGTGGTGTGGGCACTGTGGTGTGGGCACTGTAGTGTGGGCACTGTAATGTGGGTACTGTAGTGTGGGTACTGTAGTGTGGGTACTGTGGTGTGGGCACTGTAGTGTGGGTACTGTAGTGTGGGTACTGTAGTGTGGGTACTGTGGTGTGGGCACTGTAGTGTGGGTACTGTAGTGTGGGCACTGTAGTCTGGGCACTGTAGTCTGGGCACTGTGGTGTGGGCACTGTAGTCTGGGCACTGTAGTCTGGGTACTGTGGTGTGGGCACTGTAGTGTGGGTACTGTAGTGTGGGCACTGTAGTGTGGGTACTGTAGTGTGGGGGCTGTGGTGTGGGCACTGTAGTGTGGGTACTGTAGTGTGGGTACTGTAGTGTGAGCACTGTGGTGTGGGCACTGTGGTGTGGGCACTGTAGTGTGAGTACTGTAGTGTGGGTACTGTGGTGTGGGCACTGTAGTGTGGGTACTGTAGTGTGGGTACTGTGGTGTGGGTACTGTGGTGTGGGCACTGTAGTGTGGGTACTGTAGTGTGGGTACTGTGGTGTGGGCATAGTAGTGTGGGTACTGCAGTGTGGGTACTGTAGTGTGGGTACTGTAGTGTGGGTACTGTGGTGTGGGCACTGTAGTGTGGGTACTGTAGTGTGGGCACTGTGGTGTGGGCATTGTAGTGTGGGTACTGTAGTGTGGGTACTGTAGTGTGGGTACTGTGGTGTGGGCACTGTAGTGTGGGTACTGTAGTGTGGGTACTGTCGTGTGGGCACTGTAGTGTGGGTACTGCAGTGTGGGTACTGTAGTGTGGGCACTGTAGTGTGGGTACTGAGGTGTGGGCACTGTAGTGTGGGTACTGCAGTGTGGGTACTGTGGTGTGGGCACTGTAGTGTGGGTACTGTAGTGTGGGTACTGTGGTGTGGGCACTGTAGTGTGGGTACTGTAGTGTGGGTACTGTCGTGTGGGCACTGTAGTGTGGGTACTGTAGTGTGGGTACTGTCGTGTGGGCACTGTAGTGTGGGTACTGCAGTGTGGGTACTGTAGTGTGCCACTGTAGTGTGGGTACTGAGGTGTGGGCACTGTAGTGTGGGTACTGCAGTGTGGGTACTGTGGTGTGGGCACTGTAGTGTGGGTACTGTAGTGTAAGTACTGTAGTGTGGGTACTGTGGTGTGGGCACTGTAGTGTGGGTACTGTAGTGTGGGTACTCTGGTGTGGGTACTGTGGTGTGGGCACTGTAGTGTGGGTACTGTAGTGTGGGTACTGTAGTGTGGGCACTGTGGTGTGGGGACTGTGGTGTGGGCACTGTAGTGTGGGTACTGTAGTGTGGGTACTGTAGTGTGGGTACTGTAGTGTGGGTACTGTAGTGTGGGCACTGTGGTGTGGGTACTGTAGTGTGGGCACTGATGTGGGCAGTAGTGTGGGCACTGTAGTCTGGACACTGTATTGTAGGGACTGCAGTGTAGGCACTGTAGTGTAGGCACTGTAGTGTGGACACTAAAGGGTATTGTAGTTTAGCCACTGTAGTGTGGGCACTGTAGTGTAGGCACTGTAATGTGGGCACTATTGTGTGGGCACTGAAGTGTGGACACTGTAGTGTGGGCACTGTAGTGTAGGCACTGTAATGCATTCATTGTAGTGTGGGCACTGTAGTGTGGGCACTGTAGTGTAGGTACTGTAGTGTAGGCACTGTAGTGTGGGCACTGTAGTGTATTCACTGTAATGTAGGCAGTGTAGTGTGGGCACTGTAGTGTAGACACTGTAATGTAGGTTCTGTAGTGTGGGCACTGTAGTGTAGGCACTGTAGCGTGGGCACTGTAGTGTAGGCACTGTAGCGTGGACACTGTAGTGTAGGCACTGTAGCGTTGGTACTGTAATGTATGCACTGTAGTGTGGGCACTGTAGTGTAGGCACTGTAGTGTAGGCACTGTAGTGTAGGCACTGTAATGTAGGCTCTGTAGTGTGGGCACTGTAGTGTAGACACTGTAGTGTAGACACTGTAGTGTAGGCACTGTAGTGTGAGCTCTGTAGTGTGGGCGCTGTGTAATGGGCGCTGTGGTGTGGGCACTGGTGTGGGCACTGTAGAATGGGCACTATAGTGTGGGCGCTGTTGTGTGGGTATTGTAGTGTGGGCACTGTGGTGTGGGCGCTGTAGTGTTGGCACTGTAGTATGATGACTATGATGTGGGCAGTGTGGTGTGGGCTCTGTAGTGTGGGCGCTGTAGTGTGGGCATTGTAGTGTGGTGACTGTGGTAGGGGCACTGTGGTGTGGGCGCTGTAGTGTGGGCGCTGTAGTGTGGTGACTGTGGTGTGGGCACTGTGGTGTGGGCGCTGTAGTGTGGGCATTGTAGTGTGGTGACTGTGGTGTGGGTACTGTGGTGTGGGCGCTGTAGTGTGGGCATTGTAGTGTGGTGACTGTGGTAGGGGCACTGTGGTGTGGGCGCTGTAGTGTGGTGACTGTGGTGTGGGCGCTGTAGTGTGGGCATTGTAGTGTGGTGACTGTGGTGTGGGCACTGTGGTGTGGGCACTGTAGTGTGGTGACTGTGGTAGGGGCACTGTGGTGTGGGCGCTGTAGTGTGGGCATTGTAGTGTGGTGACTGTGGTGTGGGCACTGTGGTGTGGGCGCTGTAGTGTGGGCATTGTAGTGTGGTGACTGTGGTGTGGGTACTGTGGTGTGGGCGCTGTAGTGTGGGCATTGTAGTGTGGTGACTGTGGTAGGGGCACTGTGGTGTGGGCGCTGTAGTGTGGTGACTGTGGTGTGGGCGCTGTAGTGTGGGCATTGTAGTGTGGTGACTGTGGTGTGGGCGCTGTAGTGTGGGCATTGTAGTGTGGTGACTGTGGTGTGGGTACTGTGGTGTGGGCGCTGTAGTGTGGGCGTGGCAAGACTGTCTTCAAGAGGGTATGAGAGTTGATGGCTGCAGTGTTGTCTGAGGAATGTGTTCCAGGATCTCACAAGTTCTCTAACCTCTACTTCAACGTTTGCAAAAGGAATAGTGTAGAGTGGATATAAAATTCTAATGCAGCAAAATATAAAATCATAAATGTGTGCATATACATTTCACACTTTTATGTAGGTACATACGTATGTATTCTCGTGTATGTGAGTTTAGGTATGTATACTTTCCTGTATGCATGAATATGTAGATATACACCTTCATGCAAATATGCAAGTGTATATATATATATATGTATTTGTCATGTCGAATAGGTAAAACTAGTCAATTAGCAAGAGTCCATTTAAAATTAAGTCCTTTCTAAAATTTTCTCTTATATGTTTGAAGATACATATTTTTCATTTGTGTTTGTTAAAAAATGTACAATTCTTCACGAGTGTAGCTGCCAACGTGACGCCTTAAACCAGTCAGCATACAGATGCCTCATAACACTAGGTAGCACATGAATATGTGGACATATATATTTATGCACGTATGTATACATTTGCATAGGTATATACATGCGTTCGTATATGCATGCATATGTGTATATGTATGCAAACATGTATGAATGTATGCACGTACGTATGTGTGTGTTCACATGTATCATTGTGAAGCTGCTGTCATTCTTGTACTGTGTGAGTGAGAAAAAAGAGGAGCTGAATAGGTAAAAGGAGAAAAGGAAATTATTCGTCATTAAAACAGTAAGGTGGTTGACGTTGTGCCAACTCTGACGTAAGTGTTCAGGACTTGAACTATCTGAAAAGAGCAGAAATGATGTAATAGATAATTTAACCTAAGACTGCAGAGTGTAAAAGTGATAAGTGGGGAGGAGGAACAAGAAAATACCAAAGACAATGAACCAAGGTCAGGAAGAGGAACTCTGATAAAAGCAATACAGAAGACAATGTACCTGGAGACACTGCAACATGCACGAACTGCTTCACAATAAAAAAAAAACACTGCAGGAAAGTGGAGATGAAGATACTTAGGTTATTGATGTAGCAAGTTTCGTTTATTTACAAGTCACGGTGGGAGAGGACTATCATACTATAAAAAAAAACTTATACCTGCTGAGTTAAATGAGATGGTGGCAGAAAGTGTTTACTTGAGAATTTACTTACAATACAAGAAAATAAACCTTATTAATATTTATATTTCTGATAAGTGATTTGATACTTTTTTTTTGGACAATACTGTAGTGATAAGAGACTTTAATGCTAGACATCCATACTTAGAAACAGAAGGACTGCCAAATGTTAATGACATCAACTTCTGCGGGACCACACAGATGATGAACTATTGGCAGAATTCTCTCGTACTCACGTAAGAGGAGGCAGGTTTAATGCGGTAAATGTGCAGTTAAAATTGAGCAAAAGATAAATATGCGCTCGGAGGTAAAAAAAAAAATGTGTTTAATAAATACGGAATAAAGAGACTTGAAGATCACATCAAATATTGGCATGATGCTGACAAATCGGTGGATATATTTTATGAAGAGGTCATTAAAGAAATGGATTAATTTTATCAAACAATACATAGAACACCAACTAGAGTGAAGCAACATACTGCAGGGAAATATAACTACACACATCATAAGTAGGTGGACTTCTACAGTGAGGAATGCTCACAAGGAATGGGTTAGGAATGACTGCACATAGAAAAGGTAGGTGGCTTTGTTGGAAGTTGCCAGGTTGTACTGAGAGGCAAGGCAGGAGGCAAGGAGATGGTACCCGCAAGAGTTTATCCAAAAGTCTGTTAATGACAGTAATTTGCATGGAATATGGCATGATGTAAATCTAGTAAGAAAAAAAAATGATGTTTGTAACACACCCAGACCCTCAGAGAGTTGCAAATGATCTTGCGGATAAATGACAAGACGAGGCCAAAGTCGGTTCCTTGCCGGGTCCCACTAGAAAGGAGCTGATAGATGGGGAAGATACAGTGGAACCTCAGTTGTTGAATTTAATTCGTTCCAGATATTGATTCGACAACCAAAATGGACGACAACCAAAGCAATTTTTCCCATGAAGAATAATGTATATAGAATTAATTCGTTCCAGACCCCAAATGATAATATAATAATTTATTAAAAATTGACTACTACATAAAATTGTAAAAATGAATACTATAAGAAACTTTAACTGAAATACTGAACAGTAAATGAAAATTTAATTGCTTTTTACCTGTCAGAGGAGAGCTAACGACATACTGGAAGCAGGAGGTGGAGGAGAGGAGGGGTAATGTTACTGCTTGGAACGAGAGTCACCTTCTATTAGTATGTCAGGCAACTATCCTTCTGGTGTTTTTTCTTCTCTTTGTCTCTTTTCACCACTGTTCTGACTCGCTGGTTCTATGTCTCACTAAAAACCTGTCCAGTGAGGTTTTAGGCTCCGTTTTAACACTTGTCTAAGTTGACACATTACACTATCATTGTACATGTTAGAGAGAGACGGATGGCCACTGGTTTGTATGGATGGTATTTTTCAGCAAACATCTGCACTTCACGCCATTTCGCACACATTTCCGTGACAAGTGTAATGGGCACATAATCCCTTCCCTCTTCTTCCTCTGATGACAGCTCCTCCGTTGCAGTCTGCTGCTGCTCCTTCTGAAGATCTACCAAGTTCTTCCGTGGTGAGTTCAGTTCTATGCTCCTCCACCAACTCCTCCACATCATCTTCAGTCATCTCTAGGCCCAATGTCTTCCTCAGGGACACAATATCTTCTACAGGCTCAGACTCATCTTAAACGCCTTCAAAATCTCTCGCTGCCACAAAGTCAGGCCACAATTTCTTCCATGCTGACTGCATGGTCCTGGAAGATACATCCCGCCAGGCTTTTTCTATAAGCCTCAAGCAGGTGAGGATATTGAAATGGTCCTTGCAGAACTCCCTGAGGGTTAATTTATTTCTGAAGTGATTTCAAAGCACCTTTCAAAAAGTGCTTTGGTGCAGAGTTTCTTGAAGTTAGAAATGACCAACTGGTCCATGGGCTGGATGAGAGTAGTGGTGTAAGGAGGCAAGAACTTCACAGTTATAAAACTGAGCTCCTCCAGAAACTCGTTTTCCAAGCTTGGAGGGTGAGCAGGAGCATTATCCATTAGTAAAGGGGCCTCAGTGGCAGTTATTTTTTTAATGAGGTACTTTTTGACAGTAGGAGCTGAGACCTCATGAACCCACTCAATAAAAAATTGTCATGTTACCCAAGCTTTCTTGTTGGCCCTCCACAACAAATTTGTTTTTCATAACATTGTTCTTAAAAACTCGTGGATTTTCGGAATGATAAACAAGAGCTTCAATTTCAAGTTGCATTACCACACAGTTACAGAGTGAACCTGTCTTTCATTGGCTTGTGTCCTCGCAAACCTTTGCTAGCCTTGACTCAGACCCACACTCTCGACACAGTGTCCAATGCGCATTCTGTGAGCACGTGACCCGAGCCGTTCGCGTTATCAGTCGACAACCAAAAGAGCGTAAAGAAGCAGAACATTTTTTCTCGACTTTTTCGTTTGAAAATCGATTTGTGTGACAATGCGGTCGACAACCGAGGTTTCACTGTACTAAAAAACATTTTATATTTTCAGGATGTCACATGATGTACGGACATTACCCAGGACGAACTAATAATGACATTTAAAGTTGGAAAATCTACCGCTCCTGTGGAGCGGTAGATTTTCAACCATGGATTTTCAACCGTGGACTTATTTCAATCGTGGACTTATCTCCACACCGGCAATAGCTGGTGTGGAGATAGGTCCACGGTTGAAATTCTTCAACGTATGCTGTCAAGAAGGCAAGACGTAATCAGTCCATCAGTCTTGGAGAAAAAGTATTTGAGGTGGTCAGTCCCTCAGCCTGGAAAAGAGTTCCAGACCATGGAGCTGAACTCTTCTCCAGGCTGAGGAGGGACTGACCACCTCAAATACTTTTCCTCCAAAGTTGATGGACTGATTGCATCATCTTTATTTCATTTCTACTGCTACCTTTGTACTTGACTGAAGAAACCTACTATGCAGGCAAAACGTTTCCTCAAAGATACCCAAATGTAGCATATGTGTCTAATTTACCTGGATTAGTAGAGGGGTTAAAGATACTTTATTCTGAGTGACCATCGTAGTACACTCGTCCTCAAGTACAAAAGAGTAACTCTTCCACCTTCGAACCTACTTCCTTTACCTTTCTTAATTTGAGATTTCTCCCTTAACTATGAACCACTTCTCATCTGTTACTGCTAACTGGCCTGAATTTTACGACTCACTTACCATGGGCTCTAACCCCACACCATACAGTGTTTTTTGTTTTTTACTGCTAACAACCTCCTCTTCATTACTGTTAACCTGCTTCCCTTCACAATCACCAACCACTTCACTCTCATCATAACAAATATCCGAACGATTTTTCACTTTCTTATTTTCCTTCTTAAGAAGTAGTACCTCCTTCTTTAACATCTTGAGCTCTGTTTCCCAAAGCAAGCCATGGTAACATTATACACCCCCACACTAATTTCCCAAAAACAGCTACAGACAGGTAGCTTGACCACTAACCTCAGTAAACTGAACAACAAATTATGTAGATATGTGGAAACGATAGAGTTGATGAAATAATAACGGAATATAAAAAATTTGCATCAAGAAATAATTGTTATATGTAGAGTGTTTGCACTGTGATGGAGGGGCGAGGATATTGCAGTGATGTAGGTACTCTTATGGTAAGACAACGAGTAAATGAATAACGGTGAAAGTGTTTCTTCTTTTTCGGGTCACCCCTAACTTGCTGGGAGACGGCCGATGCGTTAAAAATAAATATAGAATATGTCACTAAACTTTGTGAGTCTCTCGAGGGACATATAAACCTAGAAAAAGATTGGACATATATATGAGAGGAAGGATGTGGTTAAGGGACCTGACTAGCATTATCAAGTAGGCTTCCTGCAGTGCCCCTTTGGTTGGATTATGTGTGGAGCCCACCAAGTATGGGCTAGTAGGCCGACTGCAGATGAGGTGGACAGGTACATGAGTGTGGGTGGTTGAGTTTAAGTTGGGTCTACCTAGCGTAGAGCCGATCGCAGTGCTCATGCTTCCCTAGCGTAAGCCAGTGAGTCGACCACAGTCCAACGTATGCACCACAGCCAAGTTGATCAGGAACTGACTTGAGGAACTTATTTAATTACTTCTCGAAGGCCGCTAGAGGCAAGACGTTGGAGAGTAGTGGACCCTTTACACTTACTGAATTCTCTCTCAATATACTCATCGTATCCCTACTGCCAAGCACCGTCTGCCAAGCCTCGTACTTTCGTAAAGAGTGAGTATAGTGTGCAGGTTTAGGACCAGTTCCTCCATTATTATTATTATTATAATCAAGGGGGAAGCGCTAAACCCGGAGGATTATACAGCGCCTGAGGGGGGGATGTGGAAGGCATTCAGGCTTAATTCGGGGAACTGGAGCACAGATCCAATTCCCTAAATCAAGAGCCCCTCACCAACATCAAGGAACCTTCCTTGAGGGGACCAGTTCCTCCAGATTCTTCCAGATGTAGATTATGGCGCACCTTTCTCGCTTACGTTCTAAGGAGTACAGTTCAAGGGACTTCAAATGCTCACAGCAATTTAGGTGTTTTAATTTCGCGTATTATGAAGAGGGCCGTTAATATACAGGAATATTCCAGCCGAGATATTACGAGCGACTCAACGAATATCTTCATTGGGTCAGCCTCTCTCGTTTTAAAAGTTCTCATTATTCAACCTATAATTTTCCTCGCAACTGCGATACCAACATTATTGTGTTCCTTGAAAGTGAGATTCTCTGACATTATTATGCTTAAGCTTCCTACATTAGACTTCCGCTCAGTTGATTGATTTGAGTTTGTCTTATGGTTAGGTAAGACACATATGCAACAGTTAGGTATCTTTATTTCGAAACGTTTCGCCTACACAGTAGGCTTCTTCAGTCGAGTACAGAAAGGTTGATAGAAGCAGAAGATACTTGAAGACGATGTAATCAGTCCATCACCCTTAAAGTTTTGAGGTGGTCAGTCCCTCAGTCTGGAGAAGAGCATTGTTCCGTTGTCTGAAACAATATGAAGTTGAAGTGACAGAATGGGGCCTTTATATAGTGCCAGGAGGTGAGACGTAGGTTGCTTTGGGAGGGCAGGTCCTTCTCAAACCCAGCCGTTCTCACTAGTAGAGGTTGTCGAAGTGGTCTGTACCAAGATACCCTTGTGTTGCAGTGTCTGACAGAATGAACATTAAAATGGTATGAAATACCGACAGATTGTTAGGTAAGACACATATGCAGCAGTTAGGTATCTTTATTTCGAAACGTTTCGCCTACACAGTAGGCTTCTTCAGTCGAGTACAGAAAGGTTGATAGAAGCAGAAGATACTTGAAGACGATGTAATCAGTCCATCACCCTTAAAGTTTTGAGGTGGTCAGTCCCTCGTCTTCAAGTATCTTCTGCTTCTATCAACCTTTCTGTACTCGACTGAAGAAGCCTACTGTGTAGGCGAAACGTTTCGAAATAAAGATACCTAACTGTTGCATATGTGTCTTACCTAACAATCTGTCGGTATTTCATACCATTTTAATGTTCATTCTGTCAGACACTGCAACACAAGGGTATCTTGGTACAGACCACTTCGACAACCTCTACTAGTGAGAACGGCTGGGTTTGAGAAGGACCTGCCCTCCCAAAGCAACCTACGTCTCACCTCCTGGCACTATATAAAGGCCCCATTCTGTCACTTCAACTTCATATTGTTTCAGACAACGGAACAATGCTCTTCTCCAGACTGAGGGACTGACCACCTCAAAACTTTAAGGGTGATGGACTGATTACATCGTCTTCAAGTATCTTCTGCTTCTATCAACCTTTCTGTACTCGACTGAAGAAGCCTACTGTGTAGGCGAAACGTTTCGAAATAAAGATACCTAACTTTTGCATATGTGTCTTACCTAACAATCTGTCGGTATTTCATACCATTTTAATGTTCATTCTGTCAGACACTGCAACACAAGGGTATCTTGGTACAGACCACTTCGACAACCTCTACTAGTGAGAACGGCTGGGTTTGAGAAGGACCTGCCCTCCCAAAGCAACCTACGTCTCACCTCCTGGCACTATATAAAGGCCCCATTCTGTCACTTCAACTTCATATTGTTTCAGACAACGGAACAATGCTCTTCTCCAGACTGAGGGACTGACCACCTCAAAACTTTAAGGGTGATGGACTGATTACATCGTCTTCAAGTATCTTCTGCTTCTATCAACCTTTCTGTACTCGACTGAAGAAGCCTACTGTGTAGGCGAAACGTTTCGAAATAAAGATACCTAACTGTTGCATATGTGTCTTACCTAACAATCTGTCGGTATTTCATACCATTTTAATGTTCATTCGAGTTTGTCTTATGCTGGTATTTGTCCTCAATGAATATTATATTGTTGCCAGAGGTCCACTGGAAGACTTGGTATATATCAGCTTGGAGGCTTGTTGTGTCTTCGATGGCTGTCACTCTTACACAAAGTCTTACATCGTCTACAAAGGATGATACAATGTTATGGTTTATATCCCTGTCTATGTTAAGAATGAGAATAAGGAAGAGGAGTGGGACGAATACCGTATCTTAAGGAACAGAACTCTTCACTGTATTGTGATGGAAGGGATGGAGATAGCCCTTTGTGGGACGAGTGACGGAAGGGGTGGAGATATAGTCCCTTGTAGGACGAGTGATGGAAGGGATGGAGATATAGTCTCTTGTAGGACGAGTGATGGAAGGGGTGGAGATATAGTCCCTTGTGGGACGAGTGATGGAAGGGGTGGAGATATAGTCCCTTGTAGGACGAGTGATGGAAGGGGTGGAGATATAGTCCCTTGTAGGACGAGTGAAGGAAGGGGTGGAGATATAGTCCCTTGTAGGACGAATGATGGAAGGGGTGGAGATATAGTCCCTTGTAGGACGAGTGATGGAAGGGGTGGAGATATAGTCCCTTGTAGGACGAGTGATAGAAGGGGTGGAGATATAGTCCCTTGTGGGACGAGTGATAGAAGGGGTGGAGATATAGTCCCTTGTGGGACGAGTGATGGAAGGGGTGGAGATATAGTCCCTTGTAGGACGAATGATGGAAGGGATGGAGATATAGTCCCTTGTAGGACGAGTGATGGAAGGGATGGAGATATAGTCCCTTGTAGGACGAGTGATGGAAGGGGTGGAGATATAGTCCCTTGTAGGACGAGTGATGGAAGGGGTGGAGATATAGTCCCTTGTAGGACGAGTGATGGAAGTGGTGGAGATATAGTTCCTTGTAGAACGAGTGATGAAAGGGGTGGAGATATAGTCCCTTGTAGGACGAGTGATGGAAGGGGTGGAGATATAGTCCCTTGTAGGACGAGTGATGGAAGGGGTGGAGATATAGTCCCTTGTAGGACGAGTGATGGAAGTGGTGGAGATATAGTCCCTTGTAGGACGAGTGAAGGAAGGGGTGGAGATATAGTCCCTTGTGGGACGAGTGATGGAAGGGGTGGAGATATAGTCCCTTGTAGGACGAGTGATGGAAGAAGTGAAGATATAGTCCCTTGTAGGACGAGTGATGGAAGGGGTGGAGATATAGTCCCTTGTAGGACGAGTGCAGGAAGGGGTGGAGATATAGTCCCTTGTAGGACGAATGATGGAAGGGGTGGAGATATAGTCCCTTGTAGGACGAGTGATGGAAGGGGTGGAGATATAGTCCCTTGTAGGACGAGTGATGGAAGGGGTGGAGATATAGTCCCTTGTGGGACGAGTGATGGAAGGGGTGGAGATATAGTCCCTTGTAGGACGAATGATGGAAGGGATGGAGATATAGTCCCTTGCAGGACGAATGATGGAAGGGGTGGAGATATAGTCCCTTGTAGGACGAGTGATGGAAGGGATGGAGATATAGTTCCTTGTAGGACGAGTGATGGAAGGGGTGGAGATATAGTCCCTTGTGGGACGAGTGATGGAAGGGGTGGAGATATAGTCCCTTGTAGGACGAGTGATGGAAGTGGTGGAGATATAGTCCCTTGTAGGACGAGTGATGGAAGGGGTGGAGATATAGTCCCTTGTGGGACGAGTGATGGAAGGGGTGGAGATATAGTCCCTTGTAGAACGAGTGATGGAAGGAGTGAAGATATAGTCCCTTGTAGGACGAGTGATGGAAGGGGTGGAGATATAGCCCCTTGTAGGACGAATGATGGAAGGGGTGGAGATATAGTCCCTTGTAGGACGAGTGATGGAAGGGGTGGAGATATAGTCCCTTGTAGGACGAGTGATGGAAGGGGTGGAGATATAGTCCCTTGTGGGACGAGTGATGGAAGGGGTGGAGATATAGTCCCTTGTAGGACGAATGATGGAAGGGATGGAGATATAGTCCCTTGTAGGACGAGTGATGGAAGGGGTGGAGATATAGTCCCTTGTAGGACGAGTGATGGAAGGGGTGGAGATATAGTCCCTTGTGGGACGAGTGAAGGAAGGGGTGGAGATATAGTCCCTTGTAGGACGAGTGATGGAAGGGGTGGAGATATAGTCCCTTGTGGGACGAGTGATGGAAGGGGTGGAGATATAGTCCCTTGTAGGACGAGTGATGGAAGGGGTGGAGATATAGTCCCTTGTAGGACGAGTGATGGAAGGGGTGGAGATATAGTCCCTTGTGGGACGAGTGATGGAAGAGGTGGAGATATAGTCCCTTGTGGGACGAGTGATGGAAGGGGTGGATATATAGTCCCTTGTAGGACGAGTGATGGAAGGGGTGGAGATATAGTCCCTTGTAGAACGAGTGATGGAAGGGGTGGAGATATAGTCCCTTGTAGAACGAGTGATGGAAGGGGTGGAGATATAGTCCCTTGTAGAACGAGTGATGGAAGGGGTGGAGATATAGTCCCTTGTAGGACGAGTGATGGAAGGGGTGGAGATATAGTCCCTTGTAGAACGAGTGATGGAAGGGGTGGAGATATAGTCCCTTGTAGAACGAGTGATGGAAGGGGTGGAGATATAGTCCCTTGTAGAACGAGTGATGGAATGGGTGGAGATATAGTCCCTTGTAGGACGAGTGATGGAAGGGGTGGAGATATAGTCCCTTGTAGAACGAGTGATGGAAGGGGTGGAGATATAGTCCCTTGTAGGACGAGTAATGGAAGGGGTGGAGATATAGTCCCTTGTAGGACGAGTGATGGGAGGGGTGGAGATATAGTCCCTTGTAGAACGAGTGATGGAAGGGGTGGAGATATAGTTCCTTGTAGAACGAGTGATGGAAGGGGTGGAGATATAGTCCCTTGTAGAACGAGTGATGGAAGGGGTGGAGATATAGTCCCTTGTAGAACGAGTGATGGAAGGGGTGGAGATATAGTCCCTTGTAGAACGAGTGATGGAAGGGGTGGAGATATAGTCCCTTGTAGGACGAGTGATGGAAGGGGTGGAGATATAGTCCCTTGTAGAACGAGTGATGGAAGGGGTGGAGATATAGTCCCTTGTAGGACGAGTGATGGAAGGGGTGGAGATATAGTCCCTTGTAGAACCAGTGATGGAAGGGGTGGAGATATAGTCCCTTGTAGAACGAGTGATGGAAGGGGTGGAGATATAGTCCCTTGTAGAACGAGTGATGGAAGGGGTGGAGATATAGTCCCTTGTAGGACGAGTGATGGAAGGGGTGGAGATATAGTCCCTTGTAGAACGAGTGATGGAAGGGGTGGAGATATAGTCCCTTGTAGGACGAGTGATGGAAGGGGTGGAGATATAGTCCCTTGTAGGACGAGTGATGGAAGGGGTGGAGATATAGTCCCTTGTAGAACGAGTGATGGAAGGGGTGGAGATATAGTCCCTTGTAGGACGAGTGATGGAAGGGGTGGAGATATAGTCCCTTGTAGGACGAGTGATGGAAGGGGTGGAGATATAGTCCCTTGTAGGACGAGTGATGGAAGGGGTGGAGATATAGTCCCTTGTAGGACGAGTGATGGAAGGGGTGGAGATATAGTCCCTTGTAGGACGAGTGATGGAAGGGGTGGAGATATAGTCCCTTGTAGGACGAGTGATGGAAGGGGTGGAGATATAGTCCCTTGTAGGACGAGTGATGGAATGGGTGGAGATATAGTCCCTTGTAGGACGAGTGATGGAAGGGGTGGAGATATAGTCCCTTGTAGGACGAGTGATGGAAGGGGTGGAGATATAGTCCCTTGTAGAACGAGTGATGGAAGGGGTGGAGATATAGTCCCTTGTAGGACGAGTGATGGAAGGGGTGGAGATATAGTCCCTTGTAGGACGAGTGATGGAAGGGGTGGAGATATAGTCCCTTGTAGGACGAGTGATGGAAGTGGTGGAGATATAGTCCCTTGTAGAACGAGTGATGGAAGGGGTGGAGATATAGTCCCTTGTGGGACGAGTGATGGAAGGGGTGGAGATATAGTCCCTTGTAGGACGAGTGATGGAAGGGGTGGAGATATAGTCCCTTGTAGAACGAGTGATGGAAGGGGTGGAGATATAGTCCCTTGTGGGACGAGTGATGGAAGGGGTGGAGATATAGTCCCTTGTAGGACGAGTGATGGAAGGGGTGGAGATATAGTCCCTTGTAGAACGAGTGATGGAAGGGGTGGAGATATAGTCCCTTGTGGGACGAGTGATGGAAGGGGTGGAGATATAGTCCCTTGTAGGACGAGTGATGGAAGGGGTGGAGATATAGTCCCTTGTAGAACGAGTGATGGAAGGGGTGGAGATATAGTCCCTTGTAGAACGAGTGATGGAAGGGGTGGAGATATAGTCCCTTGTAGAACGAGTGATGGAAGGGGTGGAGATGTAGTCCCTTGTAGAACGAGTGATGGAAGGGGTGGAGATATAGTCCCTTGTAGAACGAGTGATAAACTTTCTTTTACATTTAGACTATTACAAATAACAAAAAAGGCACAATACCGTGACTGGAACGATACACAAATAACCCGCTCATAGAAGAGAGGAGCTTATGACGACGTTTCGGTCCGACTTGGACCATTTACAAAGTCACACTAACGATAAAGAGGGAGTATATATAGGCCAGGAGGTGGTAGTAGTAGTAGTAATGGAGGTAGAAGGTAGTAGTGGTGGAGGTAGTAATAGTAGTAGTGGAGCCAGTCAAATACTAAGAAAGGAGCACTGCAAGGGAGCTGGGAGCCCACACAGGGGAGGAGCAAAAACACAGAAGAGGGAGAAGAAGAAAAGAGAATCATGTTAAGTCACGGGTGTTCTGAAGGTTGGAGCATTTTACAATGTAGCGGGAAAGGAAGGCATCAACAGAGACGAAGCCAGGACTAAGATTCATAAAAGGAAAGTTGGGTATAAGGGAGAATTCAACCAGACGGCGACTGTACAAGTTGGAAGTAGGGTAGACAGTTTTAGCAGCAGACTAGTCAATAGGATGACTGTGATCTCTGACGTGACAGAAAAGAGCATTGTTGGTGTCGGCAAGCCTAACACTACTTTTGTGCTCCCTAAATCTGTCAGAAAGAGATCGGCCAGTTTCTCCAAAGTACTGAAGAGGACAGGAGGAAAAAGAAATAGAGTAGACACCAGGAGCATCTATAGAGGGAGGAGAGGTATGAACTAGATTAGTGCGATGAGTGTTAGTCTGGCGGAAAGTAAGTTTGATGTCTAAGGAACGGAGAGAATTGTTGAGATCAGAAAGACCGGCAATGTAGGGAAGGCAGAGGATAGGAGAGTTCCCAGGAGTAGAGAATTTGGGAGAGAAGAAATTCCGTTTAGCAAGTGAGAAGGCAGAGTCTATGAAATGGGAAGGGTAGCCAAGACGGGAAGATGAAATAAAAAGAGTGAAAATTTCTGATTCAAGGAACTGAGGATCACAAATGCGGAGAGCACGGAGAAAGAGGGAGATATGAACGCTTTTCTTAACAGAGGAAGAATGATAAGAAAAGTAGTGAATGTACATTCCACTGTGCATAGGTTTGCGGTCAACGGAAAAGGCAAAACCTGTATCTGAGCTGTGGACATGAACATCAAGGAAAGCAAGCAAGGAATTAGATTCCCATTCAGCTTTAAACTTAATGGAAGGGGCAAAATTATTAAGAGTATCAAGATATGGTTGGAAGAGACTAGAGTCATGAGGCCACAGAACAAAGATGTCATCCACATAGCGGAGCCAGAGTGAAGGTCGCACATCAATAGTAGGAAGAACAGCCTCGAAGAATTCCATGTAAAGATTAGCAGGAACAGGAGAAAGAGGAGAGTCCATAGCGACACCGAAGGTTTGAGAATAATATTTACCTTGGAAGGAAAAGGAATTAGAGTCTACACAAAGGCGGATAAGATCAAGAAAGACATCAGTAGGCATAGGGAGATGAAGTAACCCTTTCAGTGGCCTTCTCTCTGAGGAACGTCGTCGTAAGCTCCCTCTTCTTTGTTCGGGTTATTTGTGAATCTATTACAAAGTTATCACAACGTTTTTTGAGCTCTTAAAAAACGCATCGTAAACTATCAGAAGGTCTGGTGAACTTTTAGACACTATTACAGGCAATCAGAACGTAAAGTGATCTATTACAGGCAATCAGAACGTAAAGTGATCTATTACAGGCAACCAGAACGTCAAGTGATCTATTACAGGCAACCAGAACGTCAAGTGATCTATTACAGGCAACCAGAACGTCAAGTGATCTATTACAGGCAACCAGAACGTCAAGTGATCTATTACAGGCAATCAGAACGTCTAGTCATCTATTATAACTTTGCATCCATTACATATACTAATCTTCTTCTAGATAGAACACGTGAATGTTGACATTTTGAAGCTGGACAGAACACCTGCCTCCGCGCTCTCTCTCTCTCTCTTCTTTTTCTTTGCACTGATGCAGTCACTGTGGCGAAACATTATCACAATAAAAATACTCAAGATGTTGGACATGTAACTAATTTATCAGCTTGTCTTTCTTTATTACTGGGAAACAAAATCTGGGAATGACCGTAATGCTGTGTGCATAGTGCACGCACTCATGCATAGTGCACGCACTCATGCATAGTGCACGCGCTCATGCATAGTGCACGCGCTCATGCATAGTGCACGCACTCATGCATAGTGCACGCGCTCATGCATAGTGCACGCACTCATGCATAGTGCACGCGTTCATGCATAGTGCACGCACTCATGCATAGTGCACGCGCTCATGCATAGTGCACGCACTCATGCATAGTGCACGCGCTCATGCATAGTGCACGCACTCATGCATAGTGCACGCGCTCATGCATAGTGCACGCACTCATGCATAGTGCACGCACTCATGCATAGTGCACGCACTCATGCATAGTGCACGCGCTCATGCATAGTGCACGCACTCATGCATAGTGCACGCACTCATGCATAGTGCACGCGCTCATGCATAGTGCACGCACTCATGCATAGTGCACGCACTCATGCATAGTGCACGCGCTCATGCATAGTGCACGCACTCATGCATAGTGCACGCGCTCATGCATAGTGCACGCACTCATGCATAGTGCACGCGCTCATGCATAGTGCACGCACTCATGCATAGTGCACGCACTCATGCATAGTGCACGCACTCATGCATAGTGCACGCACTCATGCATAGTGCACGCGCTCATGCATAGTGCACGCACTCATGCATAGTGCACGCGCTCATGCATAGTGCACGCACTCATGCATAGTGCACGCGCTCATGCATAGTGCACGCACTCATGCATAGTGCACGCGCTCATGCATAGTGCACGCACTCATGCATAGTGCACGCGCTCATGCATAGTGCACACACTCATGCATAGTGCACGCGCTCATGCATAGTGCACGCACTCATGCATAGTGCACGCACTCATGCATAGTGCACGCACTCATGCATAGTGCACGCGCTCATGCATAGTGCACGCACTCATGCATAGTGCACGCACTCATGCATAGTGCACGCACTCATGCATAGTGCACGCACTCATGCATAGTGCACGCGCTCATGCATAGTGCACGCGCTCATGCATAGTGCACGCACTCATGCATAGTGCACACACTCATGCATAGTGCACGCGCTCATGCATAGTGCACGCACTCATGCATAGTGCACGCACTCGTGCATAGTGCACGCACTCGTGCATAGTGTACGCACTCATGCATAGTGCACGCACTCATGCATAGTACACACACTCATGCACAGGGCACGCACTCATGCATAGTGCGCGCACTCATGCATAGTGCACGCGCTCATGCATAGTGCACGCACTCATGCATAGTGCACGCACTCATGCATAGTGCACGCACTCGTGCATAGTGCACGCACTCGTGCATAGTGCACGTACTCATGCATAGTACACACACTCATGCACAGGGCACGCACTCATGCATAGTGCGCGCACTCATGCATAGTGCACGCGCTCATGCATAGTGCACGCACTCATGCATAGTGCACGCACTCATGCATAGTACACACACTCATGCACAGGGCACGCACTCATGCAAAGTGCACGCACTCATGCACAGTGCACGCACTCATGCACAGTGCACGCACTCATGAATCTTGCCCAAATGCATTACACAAGCGTTTATATTTGGTGTCAGTCGAATGAGGGATTCTCGAGTAATTAGCGAAAATTTGTGACAGAGTAATGTTGCTGTTACCTCACATTCTTGTGACAGAGTAATGTTGCTGTTACCTCACATTCTTGTGACAGAGTAATGTTGCTGTTACCTCACATTCTTGTGACAGAGTAATGTTGCTGTTACCTCACATTCTTGTGACAGAGTAATGTTGCTGTTACCTCACATTCTTGTGACAGAGTAATGTTGCTGTTACCTCACATTCTTGTGACAGAGTAATGTTGCTGTTACCTCACATTCTTGTGACAGAGTAATGCTGCTGTTACCTCACATTCTTGTGACAGAGTAATGTTGCTGTTACCTCACATTCTTGTGACAGAAATGTTGCTGTTAATTCTTGTTGTTGCTGTTACCTCACATTCTTGTGACAGAGTAATGTTGCTGTTACCTCACATTCTTGTGACAGAGTAATGTTGCTGTTACCTCACATTCTTGTGACAAAGTAATGTTGCTGTTACCTCACATTCTTGTGACAGAGTAATGTTGCTGTTACCTCACATTCTTGTGACAGAGTAATGTTGCTGTTACCTCACATTCTTGTGACAGAGTAATGCTGCTGTTACCTCACATTCTTGTGACAGAGTAATGTTGCTGTTACCTCACATTCTTGTGACAGAGTAATGTTGCTGTTACCTCACATTCTTGTGACAGAGTAATGTTGCTGTTACCTCACATTCTTGTGACAGAGTAATGCTGCTGTTACCTCACATTCTTGTGACAGAGTAATGTTGCTGTTACCTCACATTCTTGTGACAGAGTAATGCTGCTGTTACCTCACATTCTTGTGACAGAGTAATGTTGCTGTTACCTCACATTCTTGTGACAGAGTAATGTTGCTGTTACCTCACATTCTTGTGACAGAGTAATGTTGCTGTTACCTCACATTCTTGTGACAGAGTAATGTTGCTGTTACCTCACATTCTTGTGACAGAGTAATGTTGCTGTTACCTCACATTCTTGTGACAGAGTAATGTTGCTGTTACCTCACATTCTTGTGACAGAGTAATGCTGCTGTTACCTCACATTCTTGTGACAGAGTAATGTTGTTGTTACCTCACATTCTTGTGACAGAGTAATGTTGTTGTTACCTCACATTCTTGTGACAGAGTAATGTTGCTGTTACCTCACATTCTTGTGACAGAGTAATGTTGCTGTTACCTCACATTCTTGTGACAGAGTAATGTTGCTGTTACCTCACATTCTTGTGACAGAGTAATGCTGCTGTTACCTCACATTCTTGTGACAGAGTAATGTTGTTGTTACCTCACATTCTTGTGACAGAGTAATGCTGCTGTTACCTCACATTCTTGTGACAGAGTAATGTTGCTGTTACCTCACATTCTTGTGACAGAGTAATGTTGCTGTTACCTCACATTCTTGTGACAGAGTAATGTTGCTGTTACCTCACATTCTTGTGACAGAGTAATGTTGCTGTTACCTCACATTCTTGTGACAGAGTAATGTTGCTGTTACCTCACATTCTTGTGACAGAGTAATGTTGCTGTTACCTCACATTCTTGTGACAGAGTAATGCTGCTGTTACCTCACATTCTTGTGACAGAGTAATGTTGCTGTTACCTCACATTCTTGTGACAGAGTAATGTTGCTGTTACCTCACATTCTTGTGACAGAGTAATGTTGCTGTTACCTCACATTCTTGTGACAGAGTAATGTTGCTGTTACCTCACATTCTTGTGACAGAGTAATGTTGCTGTTACCTCACATTCTTGTGACAGAGTAATGTTGCTGTTACCTCACATTCTTGTGACAGAGTAATGCTGCTGTTACCTCACATTCTTGTGACAGAGTAATGTTGCTGTTACCTCACATTCTTGTGACAGAGTAATGTTGCTGTTACCTCACATTCTTGTGACAGAGTAATGTTGCTGTTACCTCACATTCTTGTGACAGAGTAATGTTGCTGTTACCTCACATTCTTGTGACAGAGTAATGCTGCTGTTACCTCACATTCTTGTGACAGAGTAATGTTGTTGTTACCTCACATTCTTGTGACAGAGTAATGTTGCTGTTACCTCACATTCTTGTGACAGAGTAATGTTGCTGTTACCTCACATTCTTGTGACAGAGTAATGTTGCTGTTACCTCACATTCTTGTGACAGAGTAATGTTGCTGTTACCTCACATTCTTGTGACAGAGTAATGTTGCTGTTACCTCACATTCTTGTGACAGAGTAATGTTGCTGTTACCTCACATTCTTGTGACAGAGTAATGTTGCTGTTACCTCACATTCTTGTGACAGAGTAATGCTGCTGTTACCTCACATTCTTGTGACAGAGTAATGTTGCTGTTACCTCACATTCTTGTGACAGAGTAATGTTGCTGTTACCTCACATTCTTTTGACAGAGTAATGCTGCTGTTACCTCACATTCTTGTGACAGAGTAATGTTGTTGTTACCTCACATTCTTGTGACAGAGTAATGTTGCTGTTACCTCACATTCTTGTGACAGAGTAATGCTGCTGTTACCTCACATTCTTGTGACAGAGTAATGTTGCTGTTACCTCACATTCTTGTGACAGAGTAATGTTGCTGTTACCTCACATTCTTGTGACAGAGTAATGTTGCTGTTACCTCACATTCTTGTGACAGAGTAATGTTGCTGTTACCTCACATTCTTGTGACAGAGTAATGTTGCTGTTACCTCACATTCTTGTGACAGAGTAATGTTGCTGTTACCTCACATTCTTGTGACAGAGTAATGTTGCTGTTACCTCACATTCTTGTGACAGAGTAATGCTGCTGTTACCTCACATTCTTGTGACAGAGTAATGTTGCTGTTACCTCACATTCTTGTGACAGAGTAATGTTGCTGTTACCTCACATTCTTGTGACAGAGTAATGTTGCTGTTACCTCACATTCTTGTGACAGAGTAATGCTGCTGTTACCTCACATTCTTGTGACAGAGTAATGTTGCTGTTACCTCACATTCTTGTGACAGAGTAATGTTGCTGTTACCTCACATTCTTGTGACAGAGTAATGCTGCTGTTACCTCACATTCTTGTGACAGTACTAGTAATGTTGCTGTTACCTCACATTCTTGTGACAGAGTAATGTTGCTGTTACCTCACATTCTTGTGACAGAGTAATGTTGCTGTTACCTCACATTCTTGTGACAGAGTAATGCTGCTGTTACCTCACATTCTTGTGACAGAGTAATGTTGCTGTTACCTCACATTCTTGTGACAGTAATGTTGCTGTTACCTCACATTCTTGTGACAGAGTAATGTTGCTGTTACCTCACATTCTTGTGACAGAGTAATGTTGCTGTTACCTCACATTCTTGTGACAGAGTAATGTTGCTGTTACCTCACATTCTTGTGACAGAGTAATGTTGCTGTTACCTCACATTCTTGTGACAGAGTAATGTTGCTGTTACCTCACATTCTTGTGACAGAGTAATGCTGCTGTTACCTCACATTCTTGTGACAGAGTAATGTTGCTGTTACCTCACATTCTTGTGACAGAGTAATGTTGCTGTTACCTCACATTCTTGTGACAGAGTAATGCTGCTGTTACCTCACATTCTTGTGACAGAGTAATGTTGCTGTTACCTCACATTCTTGTGACAGAGTAATGTTGCTGTTACCTCACATTCTTGTGACAGAGTAATGTTGCTGTTACCTCACATTCTTGTGACAGAGTAATGCTGCTGTTACCTCACATTCTTGTGACAGAGTAATGTTGCTGTTACCTCACATTCTTGTGACAGAGTAATGTTGCTGTTACCTCACATTCTTGTGACAGAGTAATGTTGCTGTTACCTCACATTCTTGTGACAGAGTAATGCTGCTGTTACCTCACATTCTTGTGACAGAGTAATGTTGCTGTTACCTCACATTCTTGTGACAGAGTAATGTTGCTGTTACCTCACATTCTTGTGACAGAGTAATGCTGCTGTTACCTCACATTCTTGTGACAGAGTAATGTTGCTGTTACCTCACATTCTTGTGACAGAGTAATGTTGCTGTTACCTCACATTCTTGTGACAGAGTAATGTTGCTGTTACCTCACATTCTTGTGACAGAGTAATGTTTCTGTTACCTCACATTCTTGTGACAGAGTAATGCTGCTGTTACCTCACATTCTTGTGACAGAGTAATGTTGCTGTTACCTCACATTCTTGTGACAGAGTAATGTTGCTGTTACCTCACATTCTTGTGACAGAGTAATGTTGCTGTTACCTCACATTCTTGTGACAGAGTAATGTTGCTGTTACCTCACATTCTTGTGACAGAGTAATGTTGCTGTTACCTCACATTCTTGTGACAGAGTAATGCTGCTGTTACCTCACATTCTTGTGACAGAGTAATGTTGCTGTTACCTCACATTCTTGTGACAGAGTAATGTTGCTGTTACCTCACATTCTTGTGACAGAGTAATGTTGCTGTTACCTCACATTCTATATAAAATTCTTTACAATCTTGTAAGAAAAAAATATTTGATTTTGATGTTTTTCAAAATCCCTTTTTAATAAAATTGGTGGAAAAGGCGCTCAAAATTAATACAAAAACTCTACTGCTTGAGCTACACCGGTATGTAGGGTTTGAAGACGATCAGTAGAGGCATTCTCTAGTTACGACTTTTGAGACAATTTACTTAATAAAATTAGCAAATCGAAATTTACACAGATCAAAGTGAGGGACAAGTTGTGTTTTAACAATTACCATGAATGGTACAAGATTGAAGCCGATCAGAAAGGCATTCTCCATTGATCTGATTACAACGATACCAAGTTTTTATTAATTATTTCAATAATATTTCAAATTTTCGCCTACTCGGACTAAGCTTATGGTGTATTATTAACCTTCTTAAAGACAATCAGAAGTATTCTTTAGCTATTGATTAAAAAAATTAATATAATTATTTATTCAATAAAACAGGCAAAGTGGGACTTATTGCAGCCACAAACAGTTTTGTCTTCGGGAAGCACACCAGTGATGAAAATTTGAAGTCGATCAGATGAATCATTCTTCCAACGATTCTAAGACTTTTCATTACTTTATTACATCAACAAATTTGCTAGCAGGCAAAGGTAACCTAAGAGGCACAATCCTGGCTCTACGATGCATCGTCTTCTGAAGCCGTTCAGGAGACAACTGAAAATTATTTAAGGTGATTTATCGTAGATAAAAATTTTACACTATTTTACAAATAAAATGGTTCAATATACATCTACACACTTGAATTTCAACTCTCCTCCGTCGTCGATCTTTCTGACACCTTTTGTGAAGATCTGAAGCTACGCAGCTGAGGATTTTGGAAGTTATCCCAGTTATTCTCTGCTGAGAATGGGTTCAACAACTTTGGTCACAGGGCTCGTGAACAAGCCGATTGTTCCAAGAATTTGGTCCCCCCATCCTCACTGTACCCAAGTGCTGAAAGTTTGAAGCCGATTGGCTGAGGTGTTCTCAAACCATGAGCCCCCCCCCAAAAAAAAAATCGAAAAGTTGGAGGAAGAAGAAAAAAAAATTTCAGGACCCCTTAAAGGTTCTTCTTCGGAGATAAATAATAATAATAATAATAATAATAATAATAATAATAATAATAATAATAATAATAATAATTATCTCTGTAATGTTCCTTCTGCTATATAGATTAAAGATAATAAGTAACACTGCGTGTCACTCTACCTGGCAGCCCTGGCTAGGATAACACCTGTAATTAAAGCCAACGTTGACAAAGTGATTTCTGTTATAGTTTTCTGGCGCTATCCTTCACTGTCACGACCCAAGAGACCCTCTTGTATGCTAGCCTGCACACCTGACGCCGATACTTACGACTGAAGACTTCGCTGTTAATAACTAAGTGTATGTCGTCCCTGTGTTCTCCGCTGGCACCGTGATGTTACACAATGTTTTCTGGAGGAGGTTAAGCAGAGGTGTCTCGGTTGCTGCTTGATCCAAGGAAAATATTCACGTATTCCACTATCCCAGTGTTGTGCCTCATTGCCGTGATTGTTATAATGCAGAGAGCGGCATAAATTAATAATGTAGTTAAATATTAGTTTTGAAGATCTGAAGGGAATCGGAAGAGACATTCACAAGTTATTAAACAGAAACTAATATCCAAATGTCTTCAATAAATATTATAAATCAAAGACATATACAATCCAAAACTAATTCAAACCTTTCTAAGAGAGCAATATCTTAAGTACACAAGCACGTTAAGTTTGAAGCCGCTCAGAGGTTGCATTATCACGTTATGAGCATAGAAGGCTTTGAGGAGCCAGTCAGATGCGGCACTCAGAAATTATCACATGTAAAGCAGTATTTCACATTTTGCAATTTCTTCTGAAAAAACAAACTGGAAACTACGCTGGCTAAACTAGTTCCAACTTTTATCTAGATAAAACTCATCAACTTTTAAAAAAGTAAGTAAATTTCAGTAGTCTTGTTTATATAACCTACAAATGTTTAAGAATGGTGTTGAGGGCACACACATGTTATAGGCACAAAAAAGAACATTAAGTTGATATAACCCAGGATAACAAAACAAAGTTCAACACTCTGACTTATTTTTGATCAGAAGAAACAATTCAACTAATTATTTCACAGAAATCAGTTTGATTAATAAAAATTTGCACATGATAACTTAGACAAGGTAACATCAAGAGGTTGTCTGACGGAAACACATGAACACTGAAAGTTGAATGTTGACCAGAAGATGTATTTTACAGTTATGGCGCAGAATACAACCAAAATTGCGTTTACACAGCCTAAATCCATGAAAGGTTCCGTCTATATTTCATTACGATGCATCAGCCACCTTCACAACTGTTATATTGTAATCAGAGGAAAGCGCTAAACCCGTAGGGGTCATAGGGCTCCTGTGTAATGGAAGTCATTCAAATTCAATTAAAGCAAGAAGAAAAGTCCCGTTCCTTGGATCAAGAGCCCTTACGAGGATCGAGGGGAAAATCATGCAATAAGGTAAAATAATACGAGGTTTAAAATGTTAAACTGGCAGATTAGAGGAGCCTTTGTCTAGTAATCACATGAAAATAAAAAATATGGGAATGGCTTGTGTAGCTTCGTGGATGAAGTTCCCACTAATGTAAATAATGTAAATAATGTAAATAATGTAAATAATGTAAATAATCACATGAGTTGCTCAACATACATTGCTGAAAAATGTTCCGAGAAAATAGGAAAGTTTCCCGTCGCTAAACTTAAAAACTCACCATAAATTCCAGGATTTTTTTTTCCAGTCTGGTTTTCACACTTATATTCTATTAATAATTCTCCACAATCCTGTAAGAAAACATATTTTCTTTGTATATTCTGAAAACCCAGTTTAATATACTTGGCCTCCAAAATAAGGAATATTGACATCCACAGCTCAAAATTAACACCATAATGCTCCTTGTTTGTAGAATTACAGACAACATATTGCATTAGTTGTTCATGAATCCTTTTACCAAACAAAAACACTTCTTATTAAGATACATCAGCATTTAGGGTTTGAAGCTGATCAGAAGAGGCATTCACTAGTTATTACACGGGAAACAGTTTGCTTAATAAAACTGGTAAATTGAAATTTACACATCTCAAAGTGAGTAAAAATCTGTGTTTCAATAAAGTCCATCAATGGTAAAAGTTTGAAGTCGACCAGAAAAGAAATAATCAAGCAATTTATCTAATTAAACGATTCAAGGTTTTTTAACCACAGTATTTCAGCAAACTTCTAATTTGCATCTGGCAGGACTTAACTTACGGGTTGTCATCCTGTCATATATTGTTAGGTAACAACCTGTCGGTATTGTATACCATTTTGATGTTCATCCTGTCATATATTGAAGCCAATCAGAAGAAGCATTCGCTAGTTACTGAATAAAAATAAATATTACCATTTATTCAATAAAATTGGCAAATTGGGATTTATGTTACCTAATGGCAACGTGAGCCTTTGTTTAGGAAATTATATCAGTGGCGAAACTGATCAGATGAGTCATTCTTCACTTACAACAAGGAGTGAAACGCTTCCAAGCTATTTTTTTTAACAATTTTGCTGCTTCGGCAAATATATCCGCACGACACTGAAACTTAATAGGCACTATCCTGGCACTAAGATGTATCAGCCATTAAATAATGAAGTTGTTCAGAAGAGGTAAACTGAAATTAATTTAACATAATTTAAAATCAATAAAAATTTAATACTCTTTTACACACAAATTGGCTAAATTTGCTCCTACAGGTTTGAATTTCACTCTCCACTGTCGTCGCATTCTTTTTGGCACCTCTTGTGAACGTTTGAAGCTCCGCCACTGAGGATTTTGGATATTATCCGAGCCATCCCAGGATGCTGTGAATAGGTTCAATTAGTTTGGTCATAAGGTATGTGAAATATCAATTGTTCCTCGTTAACATATACGAGTGTTAAAAATTTTAAGCCGATTGGTTGAGATGTTCTCTAATTATCAGCAAAATATAATGGAAAAGTAGGAGGAAGATACAAAAAAATTCAGGCACCCCATGCATCCATCTTTCTTCCCAGCCAGGACACACAAGTGGGCCTCAAGCATGGTGCATTAATATAAAAATCGCTTGTGAGGTCAGAACATACAAGAGGAGAATGAAGTAGCTGGAGACCATGCTTGAGGCTCACTGATGTGCCCGGGTTGGGAAGAAACATGGCTTGTAACCAGACTGCTCAGCTCTGAGGCATCCATGGCCGAGTGGTCTAGAGCGTCACTTGGGGAATCTTCCCATCTCCAGGACTCAAGTCCGGCCTGCCGGTTTCCCTGAACCCCTTCATAAATGTTACTTTGCTCACACTCCAACAGCACGTCAAGTATTAAAAACCATTTGTCTCCATTCACTCCTATCAAACACGCTCACGCATGCCTGCTGGAAGTCCAAACCCCTCGCACACAAAACCTCCTTTACCCCCTCCCTCCAACCTTTCCTAGGCCGACCCCTACCCCGCCTTCCTTCCACTACAGACTGATACACTCTTGAAGTCACTCTGTTTCGCTCCATTCTCTCTACATGTCCGAACCACCTCAACAACCCTTCCTCAGCCCTCTGGACAACAGTTTTGGTAATCCCGCACCTCCGCCTAACTTCCAAACTACGAATTCTCTGCATTATATTCACACCACACATTGCCCTCAGACATGACATCTCCACTGCCTCCAGCCTTCTCCTCGCTGCAGCATTCATCACCCATGCTTCACACCCATATAAGAGCGTTGGTAAAACTATACTCTCATAGATTCCCCTCTTTGCCTCCAAGGACAAAGTTCTTTGTCTCCACAGACTCCTAAGTGCACCACTCACCCTATTCCCCTCATCATTTCTATGATTCACCTCATCTTTCATAGACCCATCCGCTGACACGTCCACTCCCAAATATCTGAATACATTCACCTCCTCCATACTCTCTCCCTCCAATCCGACATCCAATCTTTCATCACCTAATCTTTTTGTTATCCTCATAACCTTACTCTTTCCTGTATTCACTTTTAATTTTCTTCTTTTGCACACCCTACCAAATTCATCCACCAATCTCTGCAACTTCTCTTCAGAATCTCCCATGAGCACAGTGTCATCAGCAAAGAGCAACTGTGACAACTCCCACTTTATGTGTGATTCTTTATCTTTTAACTCCACGCCTCTTGCCAAGACCCTCGCATTTACTTCTCTTACAACCCCATCTATAAATATATTAAACAACCACGGTGACATCACACATCCTTGTCTAAGGCCTACTTTTACTGGGAAATAATTTCCCTCTTTCCTACATACTCTAACTTGAGCCTCACTATCCTCGTAAAAACTCTTCACTGCTTTCAGTAACCTACCTCCTACACCATACACCTGCAACATCTGCCACATTGCCCCCCTATCCACCCTGTCATACGCCTTTTCCAAATCCATAAATGCCACAAAGACCTCTTTAGCCTTATCTAAATACTGTTCACTTATATTTTTTCACTGTAAACACCTGGTCCACACACCCCCTACCTTTCCTAAAGCCTCCTTGTTCATCTGCTATCCTATTCTCCGTCTTACTCTTAATTCTTTCAATAATAACTCTACCATACACTTTACCAGGTATACTCAACAGACTTATCCCCCTATAATTTTTACACTCTCTTTTGTCCCCTTTGCCTTTATACAAAGGAACTATGCATGCTCTCTGCCAATCCCTAGGTACCTTACCCGCTTCCATACATTTATTAAATAATTGCACCAACCACTCCAAAACTATATCCCCACCTGCTTTTAACATTTCTGTCTTTATCCCATCAATCCCGGCTGCCTTACCCCCTTTCATTTTACCTACTGTCTCACGAACTTCCCCCACACTCACAACTGGTTCTTCCTCACTCCTACAATATGTTATTCCTCCTTGCCCTATACACGAAATCACAGTTTCCCTATCTTCATCAACATTTAACAATTCCTCAAAATATTCCCTCCATCTTCCCAATACCTATAACTCTCCATTTAATAACTCTCCTCTCCTATTTTTAACTGACAAATCCATTTGTTCTCTAGGCTTCCTTAACTTGTTAATCTCACTCCAAAACTTTTTCTTATTTTCAACAAAATTTGTTGATAACATCTCACCCACTTTCTCATTTGCTCTCTTTTTACATTGCTTCACCACTCTCTTAATCTCTCTCTTTTTCTCCATATACTCTTCCCTCCTTGCATCACTTCTACTTTGTAAAAACTTCTCATATGCTAACTTCTTCTCCCTTACTACTCTTTTTACATCATCATTCCACCAATCGCTCCTCTTCCCTCCCGCACCCACTTTCCTGTAACCACAAACTTCTGCTGAACACTCTAACACTACATTTTTAAACCTACCCCATACCTCTTCGACCCCATTTCCTATGCTCTCATTAGCCCATCTATCCTCCAATAGCTGTTTATATCTTACCCTAACTGCCTCCTCTTTTAGTTTATAAACCTTCACCTCTCTGTTCCCTGATGCTTCTATTCTATATATATATATATATATATATATATATATATATATATATATATATATATATATATATATATATATATATATATTATTGTAACCACGAACACGTGGTATTAAATCAATAACGACACTGCGACTAGCCGAGGATTCGACCCCTTAGTGTTTTAGCCCGTCTCTTGGTGAGCGAAAATTCCACGACACTCTAACCCACTGGAGTGTACAATCCTGCAAGAATCACACACCCAGCAGAGCTAGGTGCTGTACCGTGATCCGAGAACATACGATGGTGTGAGTGCTTCAGAGCTAATTTCATCCTCCTCCCCGTTTGGTGTACTAGCCTCCACGAGCAGTATATATAGTATTGCAATCACGAGCAAGTGGTATTTAATCAACTGGGTTCCAGACTCATCGACACCACCAGGGACCAAAGGGCAGCCACTTTCATGTTCCTGCGCCTCAGCATAGCCATCCAGAGGGAAAATGCTTGCTGCATACTTGGCTCGCGTCCAGCTTCGGAGGAGCTGGAGGAAATTCATGATCTTTAATACATTGTACCATTGTAAAAAAAATAATATATATATATATATATATATATATATATATATATATTTATATATGTATATATATATATATATATATATATATATATATATATATTTACATATATATATACATATATATATATACATATATATATACATATATATATATATATACATATATATATACATTATATTATATATATATATATATATATATATATATATATATATATATATATATATATATATATATATATATATATATATATATATATATATATATAATAAGATCACAGTAAACAGGTGATATCACAATATGCAGGACAACCACTGTGAAAAAATAATGAAATTCCAAGCGAATTCGTGACTTTTCACATTATCAAGGAACTATAAAAATAAAAGGTTAACAGGACGGAATATAAGGACGAGACTACACCTCGCTGCCACCCCCAACACCACCTGACTTTTTATGATGACGTAGGTTGGTAGCCCTGGTCAACAACCAAAATGCTTCCGAGACTAGAGTAGAAATTTCCAAATAATTTTAGGTCATTGATAATGAATATCATGGTTAAAATTGTTTGTTAGCTCTACTTTTCAATATAGACCTACATGTCACAACAGTTTCCAACAGTCTTGTGGCAGTGTGTTTCTTACCACACTCACAGTCTCACCTTCATTATTGTTCCAGCAGTCATAGAAGGTGGTTGTGATATGAAAGTTTATATTTTGAGGTGAAAGGTTGGTGATTTTCTTAGCCAGACACTTTTTAAACTTATAATAAATATTCACTGAGCAAGCTATTGATATGCATACCTGGAGGTTACCTGGAGGCTATTCCGGGGATCAACGCCCCCGCGGCCCGGTTCATGACCAGGCCTTCCGATGGATCAGGGCCTGATCAACTAGGCTGTTACTGCTGGCCGCACGCAGTCCAACGTACGAGACACAGCCCGGCTGATCCGGCACTGACTTTAGGTATCTGTCCATCTCTCTCTTGAAGGCAGCCAGGGGTTTATTGGCAATTCCCCTAATGCTTGATGGGAGGCTGTTGAACAGTCTTGGGCCCCGGACACTTACGGTGTTTTCCCTTAGTGTACCAATGGCGCCCCTACTTTTTATTCGGGGCATTTTGCATCGCCTGCTCAGTCTTTTACTTTCGTAGGGAGTGATTTCTGTGTGCAGATTTAGGACCATTCCTTCCAAGATTTTCCAAGTGTAGATTATGATATATCTCTCCCTCCTGCGTTCCATCGAGTACAAGTCAAGTGCTTCCAAGCGTTCCCAGTAGTTAAGGTGCTTGACAGAACTTATGCGCGCAGTTAAGGATCTCTGTACACTCTCTAGATCTGCGATTTCACCTGCTTTGAATGGAGATGTTAATGTACAGCAGTATTCCAGCCTAGAGAGAACGAGTGATTTGAAAAGGATCATCATTGGCTTGGCATCTCTCGTTTTGAACGTTCTCATTATCCATCCTATCATTTTCTTTGCATGTGCGATCGTGGCACTGTTGTGATCCTTGAAAGTGAGATCCTCAAACATTACTACTCCCAGGTCCCTTACATTATTTTTCCTCTCTATTGTATGGCCAGAGTCTGTAGTATACTCTGTTCTAGTTATTATCTCCTTCAGTTTTCCATAACGGAGTAGTTGGAATTTGTCCTCATTGAACATCACATTGTTTACCGTTGCCCACTGGAAAACTTTGTTTATGTCTTCTTGGAGGTTAACCGCGTCCTCAGCAGATGACAGCCTCATGCAGATCCTAGTATCATCCGCAAAGGATGATACGGTGCTGTGATGTATATCTCTGTCTATGTCTGATATGAGGATAAGGAATAAGATGGGGGCGAGTACTGTGCCTTGTGGAACAGAGCTCTTCACTATGGCAGCCTCCGATTTAACTCTGTTGACCACTACTCTTTGTGTTCGATTTGTTAGGAAGTTGAAGATCCATCTCCCCACTTTCCCAGTTATTCCTTTAGCACGTATTTTATGGGCTATTACACCATGATCGCATTTGTCAAATGCTTTTGCAAAGTCTGTGTATATTACATCTGCAATTTGATTTTCTTCCAGTGCATCCAAGGCCATATCATAGTGATCCATTAGTTGTGAGAGGCGGGAGCGACCTGCCCTGAACCCATGTTGCCCTGGATTGTGCAGATTTTGGGAATCCAGGTGATTTGCAATCCTGCTTCTTAGCACTCTTTCAAAGATTTTTATGATGTGGGACGTCAGAGCTATTGGTCTATAGTTCTTAGCTAATGCTTTGCTGCCACCTTTATGGAGTGGGGCTATATCCGTTGTTTTAAGTGACTGGAATTTCACCCATGTCCAAGCTCCTCCTCCACAGTGTACTTAGGGCACGCGAGAGGGGTTTCTTGCAGTTCTTAATTGTTACGCAAAAATGTGGGATAGCTGGGGGCTTGAGCCTGGTCTAAGGGCAAAGGTAAAAGTTACACACATCTCAAGCCCAAACCGGCCACCCAGGGCTATCCCAATCAAAACAGAAAGCGCTAAACTGGTATGTGTACTTCAAGGGGTTGGGTAACAGAGGGTTAGGCAAAAATCCCAATTAGGAAAATATATCTATTTAGCCACCATAACATAACATAACAGAAAAACCTTAATTCTAAACGCCCAAATGAGGGTACACACCACAGCTGGCTGGAGGTTCAGCCACCATAACCACTAGGCTTCGTCAGCGTCAGGCCGTCATTACACTACAAACCTCATTTCTTATTTCTTCACTCATCCCACAGCACCCTGACCATGTCAGAGCCTGGGTGAACATACAGGTAAGCCATATGCGAGCCTATGGCTTGAGTTGGATAAACAAAATGAGTGTACAACTACAAACTTATCTTAAATACACAGCATCTCCGACGCCAGCCTCTACACACCATGCTAACGTCACGTGACTCCCTCAAACCACCTTACTCCGCGTACCCAAACATCCTTGGAAAATAAATCATTAACAGAATTTCTTTATAATTACAGTTAGAGTACTTTACAGTACCCCCAAATGCACATTATAAATTATAAAATTATTCTTTACAACTATAATATTCATATTATTATGGCACACTTCTCCACTATATGTACATTACGATGTCATGCAGAACCCTGCATAACATTAATGAAAACAGAGTTCCACGAGTCTGGGCCCGGGGCTGAGTGCATGGGCATGTTGTCAATGGTTTTTTCGAAATCTATCGGAGTTAGGGTAATGTCGGAAATCTGGCATACATTTATGGAGTTTTGAGGCTCATTCATGAAGAAATCATTTGGGTCGTCGATCCTCAGACCGATTAGTGGTTCACTAAACACAGAGTCGTACTGGGATTTCAATATTTCACTCATTTCCTTGTTGTCATCTGTGTAAGTCCCATCCTGTCTGAGTGAGGGCCCGATACTAGATGTGGTATTTGCCTTGTTTTTGGCATATGAAAAGAAATATTTTGAATTTCTTTCAATTTCACTAATAGCTTTAAGCTCCTCCTGCCTCTCCTGGTTCCTGTAAGAGTCATTTAACTTAAGTTCGATAGTTTCCACTTCCCTGGTCAGCGCCTCCTTTCGTGTATCAGATATTCTAGCACTCCTGAGGAGCTCAGTGACTCTTCGTCGTCTTCTGTAGAGGCATATTATGTTAATTTTATTTTCCTACTGAATGATATAAATACTTCTCTTTAGCTGTCATGCTTTGTATTATAATGATAAATTAATGAATAAAATTTCTGTTTATCTTCTAATTGTTTCTTGTTTTCTTCTTTCAGATGCTTCGTACTTGTGTGAATACGGCAGACAACTTCTGCTACATTTGTGGTGAGGTGACCTTCGCAACACAGAAGCGCCGTATAACTGCTAAGATAAGAGAGGGAGTCTTCAATGATCCTCAGATTCGAGAGCTTCTTAAAGATGGCGACTTTGAATCAGACCTTCATGGGGAGGAGAAAGCTGCTCGGGAAACATTCAAGTTAATGACGCAGAGATTTCTCGGAAACAGAAGGGAAGGCAACTATGAAGAATTGGTGGAAAATCTCATCAAGACTGACAAGAACATGGGATGTAACATGTCACTTAAAATCCACTTTTTGGACTCACATTTTGACTTTTTTTTTCCAGCGAACTGTGGGGCAGTTAGTGACGAACATGGTGAAAGGTTTCACCAAGATATTTCAACCATGGAAAAATGGCACCAGGGCAAGTGGGGCACAAGAATGCTTGCAGACTATTGCTGGACATTGGCAAGAAATGGTTCCTCAGCCCACTATCAGCGTCAAGCAAAAAGACAGAGAAGGTACGGATTAAAGTTTAAAACATACTGACACATATTGTATGTTATAATAAAATAATCAAATATTACACATCTCGTATCTTTAAACCCACAACCAATAAGCATTTTTCAAGGTGATATTTGGATTCAGGACATGAAAATACATAAGAATTAACTAATCTCATTTAAGAAGCATTCAACTTTTCAAAATTGTTACCCAGTGATAGTCATCCGTGAAACACAGCTAATATTCTACTCAAAAATTTGTCTAATATACCTTAAATTCTTCCCAAATTATATTAATTATAAATGAGCCGAATTTACATAAGCCAAAAAAAATATTCATATTATTTTCAAAACTACTTTTTATGAAACATGATTCTATTATATTCCTGTCGACCATGGACTTGCTTGATGTAACTTTCTCAGCTTTTTGAAAATCAATTGGATGGTAAAAATCTCTCACATGAATCAACAGAGCATTAGAATCTTGTTCACTTCTAATGCTATATTTATGTTGTTTTAACCTAAGTTCAAGACTTTTACCAGTTTGACCGTAATAAACTTTATCACATGTTTAACAAGGAATCTTATAGACACATCCGTCAGCATTTTGAAGGGATTTTTTTAACAAAAGTTTTTTTTATCTGTGTCAAGAATTTTAAATACAACTTTGATATTAAATTTCTTAAGTAGAGAAGGCATATCAACCAAGTTTTCACGGTACGGAAGGACCAACATATTTTTAATAGAATAAGGTTGGTTGTCCTTTTTTGAATTGTAAAAAGTATTTATAGCTATTTTAAAGGATTTATCATTAAGTTTCTTGGGTATTTTAGATCATTAGTTATTTCATAAATTTTGGAGATTTCTTCATCTCTGGACTACAAATACATAAAACTCTCAAAAACATTGATGAGAATACCGACAGTTTAACTCTATCTTGATGTGAAGAATCAGTGTACATGGGAACAATTATTTGTTGGTTTTCTGTAAATTTTAAATTTAAAATCATTTTTAACCTTAATAATTAAAACATCTAGGAAAGGAAATGAGTTATTTTCTTCGAACTCAACAGTAAAATTTATAGAATGAGCTAAACTATTTAATTTAACAAGGAAATGGTTTATATCTACATTCTTAGGCATAAGACACAAAATATCATCAACATATCTATACCACTTAACTCTCTTAGGAAGGATTGTGTTAAGCAATCTTGTCTAAAACATTTCATGTATAAATTGCTAAAAACAGGTGAAAGAGGATTTTCCATTGCCATACCAAACTTCTGATTGTAAAACTCGTCATTAAATAAGAATTTTGCGTCAACAATACATAGTTTAATGAGTTTAATGATATTAGGAACTGGCAATGGCAAATCGTAATTAACAAGCACAGCGGTATCAAAGTACCTGTAGCCAAGGGTCCTCACAGTGCCTGTAGCCCAGGGCCCTCACAGTACCTGTAGCTCAGGGGCTTCACAGCGCCTGTAGCCCAGGGGCTTCACAGTAACTGTAGCCCAGTGTCTTCACAGTACCTGTAGCATAGGGACCTCAAAGTACCTGTAGCCCAGGGCCCTGACAGTAACTGTAGCCCAGGGGCCTCACAGTGAATCAAGCCCAGGAGCCTCACAGAACCTGTAGCCCAGGGGTCTCACAGTCCTTGTAGCCTAGGGGCCTCACAGTACCTGTAGCCCAGGGGCTTCACAGTACCTATAGCCCAGGGCCCTCACAGTACCTGCAGCCCGGGAGCCACACAGTACCTGTAGCCCAGGGACCCCTCAAAGTACCTGTAGCCTCGAGGCCTCACAGCACCTATAGCCCAGAGGCCTCACAGTAGCTGTAGCCCAGCCGCCTCACAGTACATGTTGCCCAGAGGTCTCGCCTCTCAGTACCTGTAGCTCAGGGCCCTCACAGTACCTGAGGCCCAGGAGCCTCACAGTACCTGTAGGCCAGGGGCCTCACAGTACCTGTAGCCCAGGAGCCTCACAGTACATGTAGCCCAGGGGCCTCACAGTACCTGTAGCCCAATGGCCCTCACAGTACTTGTAACCCAGAGACCTCAAAGTACCTGTAGCCCTGGGGCCTCACAGTACCTGTAGACTAGGGGCCTCATAGTACCTACGGCCCAGGGGCCTCACAGTAAATGTAGCCCAGGGGCCTCACAGTACCTGTAGCCCAGGGATCTCACAGTACCTGTAGCATAGGAGCCTCACAGTACCTATAGCCCTGGGGCCTCACAGTGCCTGTAGACCAGAGCTTCACAGTACCTGTAGCACAAGAGCCTCACAGTCCCTGTAATCAAGGGGTCTCACAGTTTTTGTTGCCCAGGGACCTCACAGTACCTGTAGCGCAGGGGCCTCACAGCAGCTGTAGCATACGGGCCTCAAAGTACCTTCAACCTAGGGGCTTCAAACTACCTGTAGTCGAGGGGCCACACAGTACCTGTAGCACAAGGACCACATAGTACCTGTAGCACAGGGGCCTCACAGTACCTGTAGCCCAGGAGCCTCACAGTACGTGTAGAACAGGGGCCTCACAGTACCTGTAGCACAGGGACCCTCACAGTACTTGTAGCCAAGAAGCCTAACAATGCCTGTAGCCCAGGGGCCTCACAGTAGCTGTAGCCCAGGGCCTCACAGTACCTGTAGCCCAGGGGCCCTCACAGTACCTGTAGTCTCGAGGCCTCACAGCACCTATAGCCCAAGGGCCTCACAGTAGCTGTAGCCCAGGGGCCTCACAGCACCTATAGCCCAGGGGCTTCACAGTACCTGTAGCCCAGGTGCCTCACAGTACCTGTAGCATAGAGGCCTCACAGTACCTGTAGCCAGGGGCTTCACAGTAACTGTAGCTCAGGGGCTTCACAGTACCTGTAGCCCAGGGGCCTCACAGTACCTGTAGCCCAGGGGCCTCACAGTACCTGTAGCATAGAGGCTTCACAGTACCTGTAGCCAAGGGGTTTCACAGTACCTGTAGCCCTGGGACCTCACAGTACCTGTAGCTCAGGGCCCTAACAATACCTGTAGCCAAGGGGCCTCACAATATCTGTATCCCAGGAGTCTCACAGTACCTGTAACCCAGGGTCCTCACAGTTTCCATAGCCCAGAGGCCTCACAGTACCTGTAGCCTAGGGATCTCACAGTACCTGTAGCCCAGGGGCCTAACAGTACCTGTAGCCCAGGGGACTCACAGTACCTGTAGCCCAGGGGCCTCACAGTACCTGTAGCCCAGGAGCCTCACAGTACCTGTAGCCCAGGGGCCTAACAGTACCTGTAGCCCAGGGGACTCACAGTACCTGTAGCCCAGGGGCCTCACAGTACCTGTAGCCCAGGAGCCTCACAGTACCTGTAGCCCAGGGGCCTAACAGTACCTGTAGCCCAGGGGACTCACAGTACCTGTAGCCCAGGGGCCTCACAGTACCTGTAGCCCAGGAGCCTCACAGTACCTGTAGCCCAGGGGCCTACAAAATCTTAATCCGGCTCTGAGTATAAGTCAAAGTTGCTGCCATCATCAGCATGATGTGCTCCTGCACGCCAACGATAAAATTATATAAGGGGTATTCTATTGAATAGCTTAATGATCAATTGTGCAGTAGTGTGCCACGTCTGCATGATGAATAGACGTCATGTGTGTTACATGGCAGCAGCAACTTGCACCTGCATGCAACTGCCTCGACCTCTACCAATTGTATTACATTTACAAGGCTGAATCCTATCACCTCCAGCAACTACTGGGAGAAACAGCGAAGCTGCGGTGTATAGCTGCCACGGATGTCTGTATCAGCCTTCAGTCTGACCTGTATAATGTAGGGAATAAAAATGGCACAATACCATGACTGGAACAATACGCAAATAATCCCGCACATAGGAGAAAGAAGCTTATGAGCACCTTTCGGTCCGACTTGGACTTGGTCCGGGTCGGACCGAAACGTCGTCATAAACCTCTGTCTCCCGCTTGCGGGTTATTTGTGTAGTGTATAATATATTTTCATACAACTTCCATATATCTTTCTTATCTACAAGGATTTATAATAAGAAATATTACCACATTATATTTATATTTATTATACATAGGTGATTTAAATCCTATCGACTCTGAGATGGTCATTAAGGCTGACCTGTCACTTGTTCATCACCTGTCAAGAATACTTTAATCCCCAAGATAGGAATTAAGGTAATCTCTCAGTGTATGTACAATTAGTAAAGACATGGTATAAGACCAGGTAATAAGACTGAAAAGGGAATGAGAACTTATGTAAAAAACACGTAAGGTGTGTACGGGAAAGAACAAATGATTTAATGAGACGGTGGAAACATTGGCAACACCAGAGAATTAAGAAGAAAGGGTACAGTAACGAGTACAGGACGCAGTGTAACGTAACAGAGGAGAAAAAGGTTGAAGAATCCACTGGGTGAGCTGGATACTTCAAAGACAATGGAGCTTGATGAAGCGGTAGCTGATAAACTATCAGACAGCCTAAATAAAATCTTGGAAGCTATTGTTACAGAGATTGTAGGTCCAAAATTTAAGAAAGAAGACAAGAAGAGGAAGAGTAGAACTATACACTAGTATCACTACGTGTATGCTGTGTAAGGAAATGCAGAAGATAATCAGGAGAGGAATGAAACACACGAAGAACAGTGGTTCCATAATAACAGTCAACTGATCGAAAAATATCTAATACGAAGGAGACAAAGTAATTGCCTAAGAACAGTTTTGAAAATGGGCAAGTGTAAGAAGTGGGCTTCCACAAGGAACGGTATTGTGACTAGTGCTGCTTCTGGTATATATAAATGATATATCCAGAAAGATAGAATCCGATAAGACGGATATGCATTAATGACAAGACTAAAAACCAATGAGGACAAAAAAAGGCTACAAACGAAACTGTAGAACCTGCAATATTGGTCAGACAAATGGCTACTAGAATTCAATCTTAACAGATGCAAGGTTATGACGCTTCGATAAGCGGGAAAGAAAACCGGAAATCAAGTAAAGACTTGGAAACGGAGGCTAAAACCTTCAAGGAAGGATAACTTAGGGGTAAGCATAGCATCGAACATATCATCAGAGGCTTACATGAACAGAATAACTTTTGCAGTGCATGCACATTTGGCGAATTTAAGAGTAGCTTCCAGGAATCTTAATAGTCATTCAGCATCTTAATACAACATAGGTCATGCCCATCCTGGAGTACTCAGCACCACATCGAATTCACACTTAAAAAGGGATCCGGGATTGGCGTCGCAACGAGACTGATCCCGGAGTTAAGGGAACTAGATGTATTAGTCACTGTGCAGTCTCAGAAAGGAAAACTCGTATTTCATTATACGATTCAGATGAGCCTTAATACACACTGCTGGAATAGTTCAGAGTGCGGCATAAGTTGATAATGTGGTTAACATTGGTTTTGAATGTTTGAAGGAAATCAGAAAAAACGTTTACAAGTCATCATATGGAAACTAATATCCAAATTTCTTCAGTAAAAATGTCAATTTAGGAAACACAGATTAAATCTAATTGAAATCTTTCAGAGGGACCAAAGAGACCAATATCCTAAAATACATAAGCACGTTAATCTTAAAGCAGCTCAGATGCTGGGCTGACAAGTTATCAGCAAGGAAGACTTGACGATAATCGCATGCGACACTGGAAGTTATCCCAGCCATTCCAGGATGCTGGGAATGACTTCCATAACTTTGGTCACAGGGTTCGTGAACATATCAGTTTTTTTTTCAAGAATTTGCCGCTGCTGATGCTACACAACTGCTGAAAATATGAAAGGAACTGAATGATGCGGTCCCAAGTTATAGACGAAATAAAAGTTGGAGGAAGAAAAAGACAAGAAAAGATTCAGGTAACCTCTTTAAGGTCGTCTTCAGTAGATACCTCACTACGACACACACACACACACACACACACACACACACACACACACACACACACACACACACACACACACACACACACACACACACACACACACACACACACACACACACTGACTAAGTAGAAAGGGTCAGAATATTTCAGAGATGGGACACAGCAACAAGGGGTCACAACTCGAAGCTGAAAACTCAGATGAGTCACAAGGATGCTAGGAAGTATTTCTTCAGTCACAGAGTTGTCAGGAAGTGGAACAATCTGGAGAGTGGCGTAGTGGAAGCAGGATTCATATGTAGCTTTAAGACATGGATGGCTCTTAGAACAGGGAGAGAGTGACCTAGCAGCGACCAGGGATGAAGAGGTGCCAGGAGCTGCGAATCGACCCCTGCAGCCACAAATAGGTGAGTACACACATACACACACACACACACACACCCCAGAACAGTAGGAGCCCAAGGCAAGAGTATGATGAGAATAATAGAGCGATGGTTGACACACTATTGAGGTGGCCAAAAGGGCTCGTGCGTGTAGGGCAAAGCTGTTGATTATGGGTAACTTCAACCACAAGGAAATCGACTGGGAGAACCTGGAGCCACATGGTGGCCGTGAAACGTAGAGGGCTAAGATGATGGAGGTGGTACTGGAAAACCTCATGTACCAACACATAAGGGACACAACCAGAGAGAGAGAGAGAGGAGAGAGAGGATGAACCAGCAAGACTAAACCTAGTATTAACCTTGAGTAGTGCAGACATTGAGGACATCACATATGAGAGACCTCTCTGAGCCAGTGATTATGTGGTTCTGAGCTTCGAATACATAGTAGACTTACAAGTGGAGATGGAAGCAGGAAGGGCAGGACGAATGAAGCCAAACTACAAGAGAGGGGACTACACAGGCATGAAGAATTTCCTACACAGGGTTCAGTGGGACAGAGAACTGGCAATGAAGTCAGTAAACGAGATGATGGGATATGTGACAGCAATATGCAGGCAACTGAGGAGAGTTTTGTACCCAAGGGTAACAGATATAACGAGCAAGCCAGGATGAGCCTTTGGTTCACCCAAAGGTGTAGAGTGGCAAAAAACAAGTGTGCTAGAGAATAGAAGAAGTACAGAAGGCAAAGGACCCAAGAGAATAAGGAGAGAAGTCGAAGAGGTAGAAATGAATATGCACAGGGAAGAAGGGAGGCCCAACGACAATATGAAAATGACAGCAGCGAAAGCCAAATCTCACCTGAAGCTATTGTACAGCCACATCAGGAGGAAATCAACAGTCAAGGACCAGGCAATCAGGCTGAGGAAGGAAGGAGGAGAGATCACAAGAAACGACTGCGAAGTATGTGAGGAACTCAACATGAGATTCAAGGAAGAGCTCACAGAGGAGACAGAAGGGACTCCAGAAAGACAGTGAGGTACACCATCAATTGTTGGACACATTACATACAACCGAGGAAGAAGTGAAGAGGCTGTTAAGTGAGCTAGATACCTCAAAAGTGATGGGGCCGGATAACATTTATCCATGGGTCCTGAGAGAGGGAGCAGAGGTGCTATGTGTACCCCTAACAACAATATTCAACACATCTATCGAAACAGAGCGACTACCTGAAGTATGGAAGACAGCAAATGTAGTCCCAATTTTTAAAAAAGGAAACAGACAAGAAGCACTAAACTATAGACCAGTGTCACTGACATATATAGTTATGCGAAGTCATGGCGAAGATTATCAGAAGAGTGGTGGAACACCTAAAAAGGAATGAGCTTATCAACGACAGCCAGCACGGTGTCAGGGATGGGAAATCCTGTGTCACAAACCTACTGGAGTTCTATGACAGGGTGACAACAGTAAGACAAGAGAGAGAGGGGTAGGTAGACTATCATTTTCTTGGACTGCAAGAAGGCGTTTGACACAGTTCCACACAAGAGATTAGTGCATAAGCTGGAGGACCAGGCAGGGATAGCAGGGAAGGCACTACAATGGATCAGGGAATACCTGTTAGGAAGACAACAGCGACTCATGGTACGTGGCGAGGTGTCCAAGTGGGCGCCTGTGACGAGCTGGGTTCCACAGGGGTCAGTCTTAGGACCGGTGCTGTTTCTGGTGTTTATGAATGACATGACGGAAGGAATAGACTCCGAACTGTCTCTGTTTGCAGATGATGTGAAGTTGATGAGGAGAATTCAGTCGGACGAAGACGAGGCAGAACTACAAAGAGATCTGGACAGGCTGCAGGCCTGGTCCAGCAACAGGCTTCAAGAATTCAATCCCACCAAGTGCAAAGTCATGAAGATTGGGGTATGGCAAAGAAGACCGCAGACGGAGTACAGAAAAGGGGGGCCAGAGACTACAAACCTCACTCAAGGAAAAAGATCTTGGGGTGAGTATAACATTAGGCACATCTCCTGAGGCGCACATCAACCAAATAACTGCTGCAGCATACGGGCGCCTAACAAACCTAAGAACAGTATTCCAACATCTTAATAAGGAATCGTTCAGGACCCTGTACACTCTGTACGTTAGGCCCATATTGGAGTATGCGGCACCAGTTTGGAACCCACACTTAGCCAAGCACGTAAGGAAACTAGGGAAAGTGCAAAGATTTGCAACAAGACTAGTCCCGGCGCTAAGGTGTATGTCCTATGAGGAGAGGTTAAGGGAAATCGACCTAACGACACTGGAAGACATGATAGTGGGGATATGATAACGACATATAAAATACTGAGAGGAATCGACAAAGTGGACAGAGACAGGATGCTTCAGAGATGGGACACAGCAAGAAGGGGTCACAGTTGGAAGCTGAAGACTCAGATAAACCACAGGGATGTTAGGAAGTATTTCTTCAGTCACAGAATTGTCAGGAAGTGGAATAGTCTGGGAAGTGATGAAGTGGAGGCAGTTTTGATAATCGTGGTGACTGCGGCAGTACTGATAATGGTGGTAACTGCGGCAGTGTTGATAATGGTGGTGACTGCGGTATTATTAATAATGGTGGTGACTGTAGCAGTAACGATAATAACGGTGACTGTGGCAGTAACGATAATAACGGTGACTGGCAGTAGCGATAATAACGGTGACTGTGGCAGTAACGATAATAACGGTGACAGCGGCAGTAACGAAAATAACGGTGACTACGGCAGTAACGATAATAACGGTGACAGCGGCAGTAACGAAAATAACATGTGACTTACTCCAGATCACATCTTAAGATGACAGCAGAACTGTTTCCACCTCACACGACAATTAAAGACACACTGCAGAGTGAAGCATCTAGGGTGAGTAGTGACTTGGTGGTTTATTAGTCATGAAGTTTGTATATCAACTATACAACACCAGCCATGGATACTTTTATCCCTAAAATAGGGATACAAGTAAATTCTCAATATATATATATGCATAGATTTGCATTTCTGAGTGTATACATACTAAATACACATACACAAACACACATACAAACAAACACACACACACACACACAAATCTAAAAATTAATAAATTTGTACCAAATTAACCTTAGAAAACTTACCTAACCTTATTATAACAAACGCAGTTTAATTTAGTCTAATCCAACTAAATATATTTTTGATAAGTTTACGATTATTTAATAATAAACAAACACAATGAAATATATATATATATATATATATATATATATATATATATATATATATATATATATATATATATATATATATATATATATATACCTGTAACTGTTTTGCATGATGGTAGGATTGCTGGTTTCTTTTTCTGTCTCATAAACACGCTAAGATAACAGGGATATCTTGCTACTCCTACTTACACTTTGGTCACACTTCATAGACACGCACATGCATATATATATATATATACATACATCTAGGTTTTTCTCCTTTTTCTAAATAGCTCTTGTTCTTTTTATTTCTTCTATTGTCCATGGGGAAGTGGAAAAGAATCTTTCCTCCGTAAGCCATGCGTGTCGTATGAGGCGACTAAAATGCCGGGAGCAATGGGCTAGTAACCCCTTCTCCTGTATACAATTACTAAAAAAGAGAAGAAGAAAAACTTTATAAAACTGGGTTGCTTAAATGTGCGTGGATGTAGTGCGGATGACAAGAAACAGATGATTGCTGATGTTATGAATGAAAAGAAGTTGGATGTCCTGGCCCTAAGCGAAACAAAGCTGAAGGGGGTAGGAGAGTTTCAGTAGGGGGAAATAAATGGGATTAAATCTGGAGTATCTGAGAGAGTTAGAGCAAAGGAAGGGGTAGCAGTAATGTTAAATGATCAGTTATGGAAGGAGAAAAGAGAATATGAATGTGTAAATTCAAGAATTATGTGGATTAAAGTAAAGGTTGGATGCGAGAAGTGGGTCATAATAAGCGTGTATGCACCTGGAGAAGAGAGGAATGCAGAGGAGAGAGAGAGATTTTGGGAGATGTTAAGTGAATGTATAGGAGCCTTTGAACCAAGTGAGAGAGTAATTGTGGTAGGGGACTTGAATGCTAAAGTAGGAGAAACTTTTAGAGAGGGTGTGGTAGGTAAGTTTGGGGTGCCAGGTGTAAATGATAATGGGAGCCCTTTGATTGAACTTTGTATAGAAAGGGGTTTAGTTATAGGTAATACATATTTTAAGAAAAAGAGGATAAATAAGTATACACGATATGATGTAGGGCGAAATGACAGTAGTTTGTTGGATTATGTATTGGTAGATAAAAGACTGTTGAGTAG
>NC_091293.1:35423359-35480859 GCF_038502225.1 Cherax quadricarinatus | reverse complement strand
ATAGAAGGAGTAGAGGGGGAGGAGGGGTTGCACTGCTCATAAAACACCAATGGGGATTTGAGGAAATGGAAGGCATGGTCATGATTGGAGAAAAAGACTACATTGTAGGTACAATTCAGTCCGGAGAACATAAAGTAGTCATTGGAGTGATGTATAACCCACCACAGAACTGCAGGAGGCCAAGAGAGGAGTACGAAGAAAACAACAGGGTGATGGTGGACACACTGGCTGAGGTGGCAAGAAGAGCTCACTCGAGCAGAGCAAAGTTACTGGTAATGGGCGATTTCAACCACAGGGAGATCGACTGGGAAAACCTGGAGCCACATGGGGGTCCCGAAACATGGAGAGCCAAGATAATGGATGTGGTACTTGAAAACCTCATGCATCAACATGTCAGGGACACAACCAGAGAGAGAGGGAAGGATGAGCCAGCAAGACTGGATCTTGTGTTCACCCTGAGCAGTTCAGACATTGAGGACATCACTTACGAGAGGCCCCTTGGAGCTAGCGATCATGTTGTTCTGAGTTTTGACTATATAGTAGAGTTACAAGTGGAGAAGGTAACAGGAACTGAAGGGGACAGGCCAAACTATAAAAGGGGGGAGTACACAGGTATGAGAAACTTCCTGCAGGAGGTTCAGTGGGACAGAGAAATGGTAGGAAAATCAGTAAACGAGATGATGGAATATGTGGCAACAAAGTGCAAGGAGGCAGAGGAAAGTTTTGTTCCCAAGGGAAACAGAAATAATAGGAAGACCAAAACGAGTCCTTGGTTTACCCGAAGGTGTAGGGAGGCAAAAACTAAGTGCAACAGAGAATGGAAAAGGTACAGGAGGCATAGGACCCAGGAAAACAAGGAGATTAGTAGAAGAGCCAGAAATGAGTATGCGCAGATAAGGAGGGAGGCCCAGCGACAGTATGAAAACGACATAGCATCGAAAGTCAAATCTGACCCGAAATTGCTGTATAGCCACATTAGGAGGAAGACAACAGTCAAGGACCAGGTGATAAGGCTGAGGAAAGAAGGTGGAGAACTCACAAGAAACGATCAAGAGGTATGTGAGGAGCTCAACACGAGAGACAGGAAGGACTCGGGGGGACAGACCAGATGGGGACACCAGCAAGGAATACACCAACAAGTGTTGGACGACATACATACAGATGAGGAGGAGGTGAAGAAACTGCTAAGGGACATCGATACCTCAAAGGCAATGGGACCGGACAACATCTCTCCGTGGGTCCTTAGAGAGGGAGCAGATATGTTGTGCGTGCCACTTACCACAATCTTCAACACATCCCTGGAAACTGGGCAACTACCTGAGGTATGGAAGACGGCAAATGTAGTTCCCATTTTCAAAAAAGGAGACAGAAAAGAGGCACTAAACTATAGACCTGTGTCATTGACGTGTATAGTATGCAAAATTATGGAGAAGATTATCAGGAGGAGAGTGGTGGAGCACCTGGAACGGAACAGGAGTATAAATGCAAACCAGCACGGATTCACAGAAGGCAAATCCTGTGTCACAAACCTTCTGGAGTTTTATGATAAAATAACAGAAGTAAGACAAGAGAGAGAGGGGTGGATTGATTGCATCTTCTTGGACTGCAAGAAGGCCTTTGACACAGTTCCTCACAAGAGATTAGTGCAGAAGCTAGAGCATCAGGCGCATATAACAGGAAGGGCACTGCAATGGATCAGAGAATACCTGACAGGGAGGCAACAACGAGTCATGGTACGTAATGATGTATCACAGTGGGCACCTGTGACGAGCAGGGTCCCACAGGGGTCGGTCCTAGGACCAGTGCTATTTTTGGTATATGTGAACGACATGACGGAAGGGTTAGACTCAGAAGTGTCCCTGTTTGCAGATGATGTGAAGTTAATGAGGAGAATTAAATCTGATGAGGACCAGGCAGGACTTCAAAGAGACCTGGACAGACTGGACACCTGGTCCAGCAAATGGCTTCTCGAATTTAATCCTGCCAAATGCAAAGTCATGAAGATAGGGGAAGGGCACAGAAGACCACAGACAGAGTATAGGCTAGGTGGCCGAAGACTGCAAACCTCACTCAAGGAGAATGATCTTGGGGTGAGTATAACACCGAGCATGTCTCCGGAAGCACACATCAATCAGATAACTGCTGCAGCATATGGGCGCCTGGCAAACCTGAGAACAGCATTCCGATACCTTAGTAAGGAATCATTCAAGACACTGTACACCGTGTATGTCAGGCCCATACTGGAGTATGCAGCACCTGTTTGGAACCCGCACTTGATTAAGCACGTCAGGAAACTAGAGAAAGTACAAAGGTTTGCGACAAGGTTAGTTCCAGAGCTAAGGGGAATGTCCTATGAAGAAAGATTAAGGGAAATCGGCCTGACGATACTGGAGGACAGGAGGGTCAGGGGAGACATGATAACGACATATAAAATACTGCGTGGAATAGACAAGGTGGACAAAGACAGGATGTTCCAGGGAGGGGACACAGAAACAAGAGGCCACAATTGGAAGTTGAAGACACAAATGAGTCAGAGAGATAGTAGGAAGTATTTCTTCAGTCATAGAGTTGTAAGGCAGTGGAATAGCCTAGAAAATGACGTAGTGGAGGCAGGAACCATACACAGTTTTAAGACGAGGTTTGATAAAGCTCATGGAGCGGGGAGAGAGAGGGCCTAGTAGCAACCGGTGAAGAGGCGGGGCCAGGAGCTAGGACTCGACCCCTGCAACCACAAATAGGTGAGTACAAATAGGTGAGTACACACACACACACACACACACGCACACACACACCACAACAACAACAACAACAACAACAGGCCTAGTGTCTAATCGACATGTGCCTAGGACAAAATGGTAACTAACTAACACACACACACACACACACACACACTAATCTAAAAATTAATAAATTTGTACCAAATTAACCTTAGAAAACTTACCTAACCTTATTATAACAAACGCAGTTTAATTTAGTCTAATCCAACTAAATATATTTTTGATAAGTTTACGATTATTTAATAATAAACAAACACAATTATATATATATATATATTATATATATATATATATATATATATATATATATATATATATATATATATATATATATGCAATAAGATCACAGTACACAGGTGATTTTCGAATATGCAAAACAACCACTGTGAAAGAATAGAGAAATTCCAAGCGTTTTCGTGATTACTCACATTATCAAGGAACAATGAAAGTAAAGCATCAAAGGATGGTATATAAAGGGGTAGCCCACACCTCACTATCAGATCCCACAACAAAGAAACACCTGATGCGCGACTCATAAGAAAGGGAGCACTACAGCAGGCCCGCCGGCCCAACTAGACAGGTCCTTCACACAACCCACCAACAAACTATTCTACCCAAGAAATAAGAATTTTAAACATTATTATTTGTCCAATGTATTATTAAATTCTTCCCAAATTCTATTAATTATAAATGGATCTAATTTATATAAACCAAAGGAAATGTTCATATTATTGTCAAAACTGCTTTTTATGAAACAAGATTCAATTATATTTCTGTCAACCATGGACTTGCTTGATACTACTTTCTCAACTTTTTGAAAATCAATTGGATGGTTAAAATCTCTTACATGAATAAATAGAGCATTGGAATCTTGTCCAGTTCTAATGCTATATTTATGTCGTTTTAATCTTAGTTCGAGATTTTTACCAGTTTGACCGTAATAAACTTTTTCGCAAATTTTACAAGGAATCTTATAGACACATCTGTCAGCATTTTGGGGGGAATTCTTTATCAAAAGTTTTTTTTACTGTATCAAGATTTTTGAATACAACTTTAATATTAAAAGTCTTAAGAAGAGAAGGCATATCAACCAAGTTTTCATGGTAAGGGAGAACCAACATATTTTTAGTTGAATAAGGCTGGGTGTCCCTTTTTGGATTGTAAAAAGTATTTCTAGCAACTTTAAAAGATTTATCAATTACATTTCTTAGGTATTTCAAATCATTACCTATTTCATAAATTTTGGATATTTCCTCATCTATTTATTCATGTAAGAGATTTTAACCATCCAATTGATTTTCAAAAAGTTGAGAAAGTAGTATCAAGCAAGTCCATGGTCGACAGAAATATAATTGAATCTTGTTTCATAAAAAGCAGTTTTGGCAATAATATGAATATTTCCTTTGGTTTATATAAATTAGACCCATTTATAATTAACAGAATTTGGGAAGAATTTAATAATACATTGGACAAATAATAATTTTTAAAATTCTTATTTCTTGGGTAGAATAGTTTGTTGGTGGGTTGTGTGAAGGACCTGTCTAGTTGGGTCGGCGGGCCTGCTGTAGTGTTCCCTTTCTTATGAATCGCGCGTCAGGTGTTTCTTTGTTGTAGGATCTGATAGTGAGGTATGGGCTACCCCTTTATATACCTTCCTTTGATGCTTTACTTTCATTGTTCCTTGATAATGTGAATAGTCACGAAAGCGCTTGGAATTTCTCTATTCTTTCACAGTGGTTGTTTTGCATATATATATATATATATATATATATATATATATATATATATATATATATATATATATATATATATATATATATAATGTCGTGCCGAATATGTAAAACTGGTCATTTAGCAAGAACTCATTTAAAATTAAGTCCTTTGTAAAATTTCCTCTTATACGTTTAAAGATATATTTTTTTCATTAATGTTGATGTAAAATTTTTTAATTTTGCTCCAAAAGAATCTTAGAAAACTTACCTAACATTATTATAACAAGAACAATTTATTTTAGACTAACCCAACTATATATATTTTAGATTTGTTTACAATAATTTAATATTAAACAAACCCAGTGAAATATATTTTTTTCGTTAGGTTCAGAATAATTTTGGCGAAATTATTGCATACATAAATTTTCGCTTGTCCTATATGGCAAAATGAGCGTTGCTATTTAAGCCAAGATCGCAAGTTCTGCCTATTCGGCACGACACACACACACACACATATATATATATATATATATATATATATATATATATATATATATATATATATATATATATATATCAATAACAACACTGCACTAGCCATGGACTCGAACCCATGCTGCTTTGGCCTGCCTCATGGTGGACGAGAACACATGACGCCCTTATCCACTGGACCATACGATCCTTAAGAGTAGCGCATCCAGCGGAAGTGGATGTTGTACTCGCTACCCAAGGACACACGATGGTGTGGATGACTCTAGGCTAATTTCATTCTAGTCCCTGTTTGGTGTACTAGTTCAACGAGCAGTATTTTATGTTATTGTGACCACGAACGAGTGGTATTGATCAATAACAACACTGAACTAGCCAAGGACTCGAGCCCATGCTGCTTTGGCCTGCCTCATGGTGGGCGAAAACACATAGTGTTGGATGCGCTTCTCTTAATGATCGTATGGTCCAGTGGATAAGGGCGTCATGTGTTCTCGTCCACCATGAGGCAGGCCAAAGCAGCATGGGTTCGAGTCCTTGACTAGTGCAGTGTTGTTATTGATCAATACCACTCGTTCGTGGTCACAATAATATATATATTTAGTAATATTTAGTGAAGGGATTCAGGGAAACCGATTATTTTTATATAGCCGGACTTGAGTCCTGGAAATGGGAAGTACAATGCCTGCACTTTAAAGGAGGGGTTCGGGATATTGGCAGTTTGGAGGGATATGTTGTGTATCTTTATGCGTATATGCTTCTAAACTGTTGTGTTCTGAGCACCTCTGCAAAAACAGTGATTATGTGTGAGTGTGGTGAAAGTGTTGAATGATGAAAGTATTTTCTTTTTGGGGATTTTCTTTCTTTTTGGGTCACCCTGTCTCGGTGGGAGACGGCCGACTTGTTCATTAATGTTAATGTAAAAATTTTTAATTTTGCTCCAAAAGAATCTTAGAAAACTTATCTAACCTTATTATAACAAGAACAATTTATTTTAGCCTAACCCAACTAAATATATTTTAGATTTGTTTACAATAATTTAATACTAAATAAACACAGTGAAATATATTTTTTTCGTTAGGTTCAGAATGTTTTTGGAGAAATTATTTCATACACAAATTTTCGCTTGTCCTACATGGCAAGATGAGCGTTGCTATTTAAGCCAAGATGACAAGTTCTGCCTATTCGGCACGACACATATATATATATAATATATATATATATATATATCATAGCATATATATATATATATATATATATATATATATATATATATATATATATATATATGCTATGATATATATATATATATATATATATATATATATATATATATATATATATATATATATATATATATATATATATATATCAACACTTGGTACCTTTACTGCGGAAACGTTTCGCCAACCAGTGCTTTATTAGTCTAATAGAAAATAAAACGGAGGTAGATGTGGAGAAGGCGGTTGTGGTAATCAGTCCCTCACCCTAAAGATGATGTGTTCAGTCCATCATTCAGTCCATCGTTCTGTCCATCATTCAGTTCATCGTTCAGTCCATCGTTCTGTCCATCATTCAGTTCATCGTTCGGTTCATCGTTCAGTCCATCGTTCAGTCCATCGTTCGGTCCATCGTTCTGTCCATCGTTCAGTTCATCGTTCAGTTCAACGTTCAGTCCATCGTTCAGTTCATCGTTCAGTTCATCGTTCAGTCCATCGTTCGGTCCATCGTTCGGTCCATCGTTCTGTCCATCGTTCAGTTCAACGTTCAGTCCATCGTTCAGTCCATCGTTCAGTTCATCGTTCAGTCCATCGTTCGGTCCATCGTTCTGTCCATCGTTCAGTTCATCGTTCAGTTCAACGTTCAGTTCAACGTTCAGTCCATCGTTCAGTTCATCGTTCAGTTCATCGTTCAGTCCATCGTTCGGTCCATCGTTCTGTCCATCGTTCAGTTCATCGTTCAGTTCATCGTTCAGTTCATCGTTCAGTCCATCGTTCTGTCCATCGTTCAGTTCATCGTTCAGTTCATCGTTCAGTTCATCGTTCAGTCCATCGTTCGGTCCATCGTTCTGTCCATCGATCAGTTCATCGTTCAGTTCATCGTTCAGTTCATCGTTCTGTTCATCGTTCAGTTCATCGTTCAGTCCATCGTTCTGTTCATCGTTCTGTTCATCGTTCAGTTCATCGTTCAGTTCAACGTTCAATTCAACGTTCAGTTCATCGTTCAGTTCAACGTTCAGTTCATCGTTCAGTTCATCGTTCAGTCCATCGTTCTGTTCATCGTTCTGTTCATCGTTCAGTCCATCGTTCTGTTCATCGTTCAGTTCATCGTTCAGTTCATCGTTCAGTTCATCGTTCTGTTCATCGTTCAGTTCATCGTTCTGTTCATCGTTCAGTTCATCGTTCAGTTCATCGTTCAGTCCATCGTTCTGTTCATCGTTCAGTTCATCGTTCAGTTCATCGTTCTGTTCATCGTTCAGTTCATCGTTCAGTTCATCGTTCAGTTCAACGTTCAGTCCATCGTTCAGTTCAACGTTCAGTTCATCGTTCGGTCCATCGTTCAGTTCAACGTTCAGTTCATCGTTCAGTTCATCGTTCGGTCCATCGTTCAGTTCAACGTTCAGTTCATCGTTCAGTCCATCGTTCGGTCCATCGTTCAGTTCATCGTTCAGTTCATCGTTCAGTCCATCGTTCAGTTCATCGTTCAGTTCAACGTTCAGTCCATCGTTCAGTTCATCGTTCAGTTCAACGTTCAGTTCATCGTTCAGTCCATCGTTCAGTTCATCGTTCAGTTCAACGTTCAGTCCATCGTTCAGTTCAACGTTCAGTCCATCGTTCAGTCCATCGTTCAGTTCATCGTTCAGTTCAACGTTCAGTTCAACGTTCAGTTCATCGTTCGGTCCATCGTTCAGTTCATCGTTCGGTTCATCGTTCAGTTCAACGTTCAGTCCATCAGCCTTGATGAAAGTCAGTTCATCTTTACTATCACCGAAGATTCATCTTGACATGTACAGTCAGGAGAGTCTTGGTCACCACCGTCGAGCTGCTCTCTGTAACATAATCCTTCCTTCATGCTGAGGTAATAGACGCTAGATGTCTCTGATAAACCAACAAAACTTTCAAAAACTTCCTTCGTGTTCTTTCCCGCTTGTACAAGTCTCTATACAGTTGTAATAAAAAAATATTGACTAACATTGAGAAAAATATCATGAATCTAAAAGTTTTCAACGTGAACTGAACTACTTGAGAATATTCTTCTAAATTTCCGTAGATTCTTTTTCCGCTGTTTAAAAAAAAAGGTTCGGCACTATATTTATTGATGAATTTACTACAAATTTTGTTCAAAATTATTCCAGTATAATTTACTATAATGTCAGTGAATTTATTTGTTGCGGCTCCACTATTCACTAATAACTTATTACAAAGTTTCGGTCCTACTCGGACCATTAACTCTTCACGCAGATTTATGACGACGTTTCGGTCCTATTCGGACATTTAACTCGTCACACAGTTTTTACCATCTTTGAAAATGACGTATAAAAAAAAAAACTGAAAAGACTTCCACATCAAGGGTTGTGAAACAACTTGCGTTTAAATAATTAGCTGCCAAAACACGCAGAAAACACTATCTTATTATTATCTATATTTAAAACACATTGTGTGTGGTTGAGTTGTTCACCACAGCGGCGCCAAGTGTTCCATAATGACTCACATGATGAGAAATAATGATCACAGTTATTTGCAAAATATAAACCATCTTGTGTGTTATTTTGTGCGATATTATGTAAATAATATTAATACAGTAAGTAATATTATATCTCAAGGTCTTAATAGAGAAGTTATGCATAGTATGTTTACACAGCCATACACAGCTTCTCCATTCGGTATGATCAGCGTTAACACGATGAATATCTGTAAGGTGATGTAACTATTGGAACTTATTAATACTAATATTAGCCTCTGAGATATTTCTCAAGAAACACAAAGACACTTGGGAATTGCGAAAGTCCCGGAGAGTCTATACAGCAGGAAACAACATCAGCCAGGGCGGGTCCGTGCCGGTAGTGATGAAGCGATCGATGATGTATGGAGATTATTCGGAATATTAACCAGAACGGTTAGTAACTCAGTGAAATACAAGAAAGCCAGTCAATGTGGCTTATTTTCTTTCCTTTGTTCTTCTACTCCAGGATGCGTCCCACGACAGATACCTACTTAATGCTAGGTGTGGAAAATATGCCAATGTTTCAGCTCATCCCAGGGTCGAACCCAGAGCCTTCAGTTATGAGCAGAAAGCCACGAGAGAATCAAGTTGACGCTCTGCTGTTTATGAAGTTGAACAGGGACGCCGGAAACCTCAGCAACATTTACTCCGCTCTGTTGTTCACTGCGTGAGACTGCAGAAAGCAGTGCCGGAAGACGTCATTAATATTAGGCACTAAAACTGTAGGAGTCATACAGGTTAGGTAAGAAAACAAAACAAAGGTGTAGGGGACAGTTTCTTGAGTCAAGAACAACTCACCAGCATCAACTAGAGGACGACGTTAGTCTTCTTCTTCTTCAAGATACGTGCAGTTTGCGTCGAGGTTCCTCTCCTCTCAGTGGCTGTTGACGTGTCTAGTTACATATGATAAGCTGCTATACATTGAAGGAATCGAGATGACAGCTGGAAGCATGTCTGAAGGTGATCTTTGCAGCATACTAGTGCACTAAGAAAGACACCGCTTCCTCATGTCTTACGAGGGTGTGGCAATACATGCAGTGATAAATATCCTCATCCGATAAATGTTACGTCATATCCGGTAGTCGACTAAAAGAAATCGAAGCTTAGGTGCACACTAGGGTTTTTGCGGTGCACATGAAGCCTGGCCATGCCTTTGCTAAACCAATATGCGTGTGCATACTTCCTACCCCTCAGCAGTGTACACGGTGACTTAACATGCTTTTACTCCGGCTGCACATGTCCGCACTTCCTGGCCCCTGCTGCCACATGAGGACTGGCCATGCCTTTGTCCGAGCTGTACGTAAGTACACTTCCTGACCCAGCTGGCCTTAATCACCATACTGCTGCAGTAAACACAAAGCAGCGATTGCGGTGAGGAAGCCAGCTGTATGCGATATATTAGGTCACCATAAATGCGACCGTACACAATGAAGTCTTCAAATCAGCATTTGTTATCCAAAATGAAAAGGTTCTTAGATAAGGTTAGCAAAAAGCCATCTGAACCCAGCTGAACCTGAATGTATATTACAAAGGCAGGAGCAGAAGTTCTCTTTCATCCCTGTAGAGGAAACCAGCTGCTAGTGTCTTCATCATAAGCGTTACATAAATGATACCACATCTCGGTGCTGATAACCAGTTGGATTATGCAAAGTCTGCTCGCCTGTACTTCCAACACATGCAAGAACTATAAATCAAGATTGCGCCTGTTGAATACACAAGATTTGCGTTGCAAGGGTACTTTGCCATACATAGGGAGCAATAAATTCCCGCACAGTGTGAGGACCGGCATGGTAAATGAGCCAAACCTGATGTGTTACATCAAGGCCCCAGAAGGAGCAACTAGAGGATGTGGCATTACGAAGCACTCCGGCTAGATGGGTCCTTGCCCTCACAGCTTGCTTGAGGTGTCCCGATATGAAGAAAATATCTGTCATCCTGGAAGCTAGTCAGGAAGACACGTTGAGAACACGTTGAGGCACTCCTGGGACAAGCTCAACGTGGTGAACATCATATCGTGGCTGGCGACCACCGATCCCTCGCAGCCTCAGTCACTGGAGTGTTTATTGCCTAGTATATACTAGAACCGTTAGATGAAACACCATAAATTGTGATCTTGCGGAAGAGATTTGAAGAACAGCAGGTAAAAAATGTAACTGGTGAAAATTTCAGCGATTCCTTTCATTGACATTTCTATACTCAAGCACGAAAGTATGCGATGAACTCTATATAAAGTAAAAGGACACAAGTGCAACTAATGTGACATTTTATTGTGGCAACGTTTCGCTCTCCAGGAGCTTTATCAAGCCATTACAAACAATACATGGACACAGAGGGTATATAAAGGCTCAGAGTGAGGTGAATACTAGTGAGGTACCATTTCGATGTTCACTAGTGGTAGTAGTAGTAGTAGTAGTAGTAGTAGTAGTAGTAGTAGTAGTAGTAGTAGTAGTAGTAGTAGTAGTGACAAAAGTAATACAATAGAGCAATTAATTCGTACATGAGTAAAAGGGTATAAAAGCTATTACTTGGGTACCATAAAAATTGGTTGGACAAATATAGACTGGAAAGAGGCAGCTTGTTTCAGTGTTCACTCTCTGTAATGTGCTTTATGTAGTATAACAGGAGAGACTATGTGATGGCAGGGTTTACTGTTTTCAGGAGGATTCTTGCTAAGACTTCGGAGATGGTGAAGCTGCCGTTGTTTTGTTTAATTGTATTCGAAACAGCGATCAGTACTGATTCGAGGCACTTGCGTCTGCGGAAATTAGTTTCTTTGATCACTAATTGGGCGTCTCTGAATTTCATGAGATGATTGGTGGAATTTCGGTGTTGTACACAGGCGTTGTTCAAGTTATCGTTCTTACATGCGTAAATGTGTTCATTGAGGCGGGTGTCGAGGTTTCTTGCTGTTTCACCTACGTAAATCTTGTCACAGCCTCCACAGGGTATAGTGTAAACTCCTGCATTGACTGGTTCGTGGTACTTGGATTGTTTGTAATGGCTTGATAAAGCTCCTGGAGAGCGAAACGTTGCCGCAATAAAATGTCACATTAGTTGCACTTGTGTCCTTTTACTTTACATATTGTCGGTAATTCTACCAACTTTATTACATATAAAAATTAACAATTTTGTACCAAAAGAATCTTAGAAAACTTACCTAGCCTTATTATAACAGGCACAATTTAATTTAGCCTAGTCCAACTACATATATTTTAGATACGTCTACAGTAATTTTGTGGAGAAATTTTCTCCAGGAGGGGGGTATCAGCCCCTTTCAGCCCTTTCAGCCCTGAGGGGCCCAGCCCTCTCAGAAGGGGCAAATATCTTGTTTACTGCTACAGCGAGTAATTGATCCCAGATGCAGTACCAGTATACGACCTGTGGTCAAGCGACTGCCACTCCTTGCAGTCCAGTGTTGCAAAGTGTATTTTAATAAGAGACAGTACATCTCTTACCTTAGCAGGACAATTAAGGAAAATCCTGCTCCCACTTTATTACCATAGTAAAGATAGTGGACATTGTTGTCTATGCTTAAGACAGCAAGATTTAAACATTCTACTTTATTTCATTGAGGAAGTGGCAAGGAAGCAAAAGTACTAGGTCAGCTTTTCCTTTGTGCTGGGGGCAGTGACGACGTGGGGCGTTGTGGCGTCTTCAGATTACTTTTGACTCTACTGAGAGTGACACTGACGCCAGGATAACCAACAAAGAACGATCTGTGCGTTAGTGTGAACAAAGTCTCATAAAACAATAAACACTTAAGAGAAGTGTGATCAGCTTCTTTAGTGATAAGATTGTGAACAATAATGACAAATCTTGTGGAACATAGTGTACCAGTGTGCGTTTTCCTAGACTATGGAAGACGTGGACATCCAAGGACACTTCAGCTTCTATCAAGTCACCGATATCTGTCGAAGGTGTGAAGAACACTATAGCTCACGCTACAAGAGCAAGGTAGGTTACGAATTTCTTGTAGTACGGGGGACTGTGCAGTTCTTGAGTCGCAAGGAGTTTGTAATCAACCTATAGTCGGCAGTAAGGGGCGGACTTTTGAGTCCACACAAGTAAGTTTGTCAGCCATCAGTGAATGAAATATGCTGACATAACACCCCCTAGGGGTAATTTATAATCTTACAAATTATAACTCATTTACAGCCCGTTGTGAGATGACTTCGACAGCTTCTCAAGACCTCGTCTGCAGGGGCGGCTGTGCAGGCGATGAGCTGTCTTTCTAAGTTAAGTTTTCCCTATACAAACTGTTTAAACTTAACTGATAATGCCATTTCTCAACATTTTGGTCGTGCTCGAACCGGATAAAGGCCACACTGTGGTCCAAATACATTGTACTACAGTGTACAAATAACCTACGAGCCAAGGTCCTTCGAAAAAAGCTGTAAAACTAGTGTTTTACAATATAAATCAGTATATATGAGACCCTCCAGACTCAATCACAGAGAAGGGCAGCCAAATGAAACGAGCGCTCACCCACCGTTCACCCAAAGAAAATGGGAGCTGAGTGACTCACCCAACAAGAAAACGGGGGATGGCACCCTGCATCCAATGCTCCAATCTCGAAAATCGCTGACTAAGACAACAACAACCCAACTGATGTTCAGTTTGTCTGAGTGTATATACACATAGTGTTTATAGATCTACCTGTTATATTAAAGGAACTTATATATAAAGTGTAAGCTTTCAAATACATATTAACAGTGACATTTATATATGTGTAAGTAATGTTCACGTGTGATTTACAGTTATACAGTGACATTTATAGTGTATAGTGAATGAAGTGTATAACGTTATTTACGATTAATCATCGTGGTCAGGCTGACATGGCAAACTCAAGCCATAAACACCAGCCACATGTACTGTGTACCCTTCATGGTCATTGACCCTGAAGTTAAGCTTAGTGGGTCAGTAGTGTCTGACTCGATTATTGCTGACTTAAGCATAACAAAAACTCAGCTGTTTATAGCAGTACAGTGTTTTTAAACACTCTAAGTGTGGTGCTAGAATTGTCAGTATACCATTAAAATGGCTTGTTTGAAAACTCAGTTTCAGTCTTTACAAACTAAGATTACACAATTAGAAAATCTAATTTCAGTCTGTATAGGATTAGCTCAAGATACAAACGTAGATTTTGATGATCTTGAGGTCAAATTTGAATTACTTACACAACGTCTGGAAATAATTAATTCAGACTATACACATAATGAAAAGAATTTTCTTGAATCAGATCCATCTGAGGATGAAATTAAAAATGTTTTGGATACTTTTAGTAATCAACAATTAAGGTGGACAGGAGTACAGGCTATCTGCCGTAAAACTCTGTCACAGAGACCTACTGTAACTAGTGGTCAAACACCTGTTACACCTGTAACAACAAGTGTACCATTACCAAGTTTACCTACCTTGTCATTACCTATTTTCCAAGGTCATAATTACGAAGAATTCATTAGTGGTTTTCAATCCATAGTAAATTCACGAACTGACATAGATGAGATTGCTAAGTTCAATTATCTTAAATGTCTTGTGAAGGGAGAACCCTATGAACTGATTAAGTTATTTCCGGTGGTTAAAGGTAATTATCAAATAGCCTTACGTGTCTTAGCAGACAATTACTTTGATGCTGACAAGGCCAGAGTTAGACATGCAGTCTTAATATCAAGCTTGAAGCCACCCAAACATTGTTTTTCAGACTTACAGGCATTTAGAATCACATTAGACAATAGTCTCAGATCTCTAGGTGCTAAATATGACCTAAGGCAGTGTGATTGGTTTATCAGTGGTATTGTACAAGATAAGTTGTCACCACAAACTATTGAACGATTAAATATTATGTTCAATAAACGCTATTTCACTTGTGAGGAAATTAGCAATGGTTTACAAACAATAGTTTCATGCATGCAAGCAACGAGACAAGATGAAAAATCCACAAATCCCGAGGATAACAAACCTTCAACTCAGTATAAAAGGAGTATACCTACTCCCACTAAACCACAGAATGGGAAATCCCATATAGGCATTTATCAAGCTGTGAATACAACAGACAGTAAACAAACTGTCATACATAAACGTACTCCAAAATGTGTACTTTGTGATGGAACACATTGGGCACAGTATTGTAGTCAATACACATCAATGGAGGCACGTAAACAACGTGTTCATCAGCTGAAAAGGTGCATCAAGTGTTTAGGTGAACACAAGGGAGGTAAATGCTCACTGAAGAGGTGTTTTAAATGCAAGGGTATGCATCATACAGCATTATGCCCAAGTAATTTTGCCGAACAGCAGCAGACTTCCACAGAATCAGGAAGTCAACAAGCAACAGCATTAAATGTGAGAAATAAGTTTAAAGTAACTGCTCTCCCGATAGCTAGAGTTGAGTTATCTAATAAATTACACAAAACCAATGTGCTAACACTATTTGATCAAGGCTCACAAAGGTCCTTCATAAGAAGAACAGTGTTACAGAAACTGAATAAACAACCCTGTGCCAAAATACAGTTAGACATAGCTGGTTTTTTCCACAATTCTGGTAAACAGACATATGACCTAGCCAGAATCACTGTTGGTCTAGGAAACAGGAAAAAGACAGTAGAAGCTGTGGTAGTAGATGATTTGCCTAAGTCTGTGCAGATCCAAGGATTAAAAGAAACAGTTGTAGCACTGAAAGCAGCTAAGGTCAAGTTAGCCTGTCCTGACATACAGACGGACACTATTAGTCCAATTGATTTAATCATTGGAAGTGATTATTATCACTGTTTTGTGCAAAATATAGTAAGTAAACATGATGTTCACTTGCTGAAAACAGCAAGAGGCCACATGATATGTGGTCCCATTCCCTCTCAAAGTGGGAAAGTAGCTGATATTGATTCAGTGGAAAATGTACTAGTTACGAGAATAACCGCTGATCATGTACCACAGCAAAAATTATCATTACTGGAAGAAATGAATGAACCAGTTGATAAGTTGTGGGATTTAGATGCGATAGGTATTGATGTAAATAAACCAAGCCCACAAGAGTCTCAGACTTATAACCAATATTTGGACACTGTCAAATATAAAGATGGACAGTATTGGGTTAGGTTACCATGGAAATTAAATCCACCACATCTGCCTAGCAATTATCGCATGGCTTTCGGACAGATGAAAGCACAAATACATGAGCTCAGGAAGAATCCAGAGCTACTGACTGTCTATGATAATATCATACAAGAACAGTTGGACAATAAATTCATTGAGGAAATAGTCGAAGACAAGTTGAAGACAGAAGCTCATTATCTCCCACACCATGGAGTCAGAAAAGATTCTGAAACCACTCCACTACGTGTTGTATATAATTGCAGCGCACGTGCAAATAAAGATGTAGCAAGTCTTAATGACTGTCTGATGACCGGACCCTCACTAACTGAGAAGCTTGGAGACGTGCTTATGAAATTTCGCACAAACCCATATGCCTACACGGCTGATATTTCCAAAGCTTTCTTAAGAGTAGGACTACAAGAAATAGATAGAGATTATACTCGATTCTTGTGGCCTGAAAATCCACATGATCCTCAAAGTCCTGTGAAAACTTATCGTTTCAAATCAGTATTATTTGGTGCAACATCCTCTCCATTCTTACTAGAAGCTACTCTGAATACACATTTGAAGAAATCTGAAAGTCCCTTCAAAGAAATCTTAAAGAAAAGTTTCTTTGTGGACAATCTTCAAGGTACTGTGAATAAAGAGGAGGATTTGAAATCCTTATACAGAGAAGCTAACAAGGAAATGAAAGAAGCAAATATGCCTCTAAGGATGTGGAATACAAATTCAAAGCAATTAAGGGAACTTATCAAAGAAGATTTCCCTGAAGCTGAAATTCCTGATTGCAACAATATGCTGGGACTTAATTGGAACACACAGGAAGATACTTTGAGTCTCAAAGAGATAAACAATAAATCATGCAGTACACTCACTAAACGAAGTTTACTGTCAGAGGTATCACAATGTTTTGATCCTCTAGGACTCGTCTCACCAATTACCATAAAAGGTAAAATGCTTATGCAAGATGCATGGAAACTCAAAATTGGATGGGATGAGAACTTGCCTCTAGAAATGAGTCAAGCATGGGATGAAATATCCAGGGAGTTTAAGCAACTTCATCAAATTACATTTCCCAGACAAATAGGTCAAGAGGGAAACAATTACACATTACATGTGTTCTGTGATGCGTCAACCAGAGGTTATGGCGCTGTAGCTTACATGAGTAATGCTGAAGGAAGTACACTAATTACTTCAAAGGCCAGGGTAGCACCCTTGAAGGTCAGAACAGTACCACAATTGGAACTGACAGCACTCTATGTAGGTACAAAATTAGCTGTCTATCTCAACAAAGTACTTGATCATCTCACTATTGAGAAAACCGTGATCTGGAGTGATAATGAAGCAGTTCTCCAGTGGTTAAGAAATAATAAGAGTAAGCTGGTCTATGTACAGAACAGAGTAGCAGAAATAAAAGAGATGCAGAGAGATTATCTCTTTCTCCACGTCTCTACCCAAGAGAATCTAGCTGACATGTTGTCACGTGGTGTCCCACTCAAGAAATTTGTGGATAATAAATTATGGCTCCACGGACCGAACTGGCTCTCTAATGAAAATAACTGGCCTCAGCAAAAAGCTCACATTATGCCAGAAGAAACAGTCTGCTTGATCACAGCAGAAATAAGTTGTGTAAATACTGCAGACACAGCAGAAAGAGTCATTGATGGATCTAAATACTCATCTTTGGGTAAACTCTTAAGAGTTACAGCTCTTGTCTTTAAATTCATTAAAGGAATAAAATCTAATTATGAATATCTTGAACCCATTAAATACTGGGTGAAATTAATACAGAAAGATGTTTTCTCTCCAGAATATAAATTTCTAGAAACACAAAATAAATCCCCAAAGAAACCTGATATGATTAATTCTTTATAACTTTATCTCGACTCAGAAAAGATTATAAGATGTCGAGGAAGAATTCATAATTCTTCACTACCTAAAGAAGCCATACATCCAATATTGATCCCCAAGAATCATTGGCTAACAAAACTGATTGTTCAAAACGCCCACAGTAACGTGTTACATGGTGGGGTAGCTGACACACTTTGTCATATACGACAATCCTACTGGATACCTCAAGGTCGACAAAGTGTGAAAAAACAAATAAAGGACTGTATTACTTGTTGTCACTATGATATGCGAGTATGTCAGTTTCCAGGTCCACCTCCATATCCCTCTGAAAGAGTTTTTCATATCACTCCATTTCAGGTGACAGGTGTAGATATCTTACACTGGACCAATAATTTTAACCAAAACAGTTGACAAAGTTCCTGACAAGGTGTACATCTGTTTGTTCACCTGTGCTACAACTAGAGCAGTACATCTAGAAGTAGCCACTAACATGTCTGCTGAAACCTTTATAAAATTATTCAGAAGGTTTGCAGCCAGAAGGGCATGTCCCAGACTGATGATTTCAGATAATGCAACGAACTTTGTTGCTGGTGCTGCTTATATAAGCAAGATCTTTGATCAACCAGAAGTACAACAGATGCTGAATCAACGCAGATGTCGTTGGAGATACATTCCTCCTAAATCTCCATGGCACGGCGGATTTTATGAAAGAATGATCGGCACTGTAAAACGTTGTTTAAGGAAGACTCTTCATCGTCAGAGAATCGACTTAGAAGAATTTCGTACAGTTGTGACTGAAATAGAAAATAGAGTCAACAACAGACCTCTAACTTATGTTACCGATGATCTGGACAATTTAGAAGTGTTAAGTCCATCTCATTTACTCCATGGCAGAAGGCTCGAACCTGTTCCTCCCATGAATGATAAAGAAATCATAGAGGATCCTACTTATTTCGAACCTGAGCAACTCAGACGTAAATTCAAACACCTTAATAAAGTGATTGAACGTTGGGAGAAAATTTGGAGAGAAGACTATCTCATCTCATTGAGAGAGCACTTCTATGGAGCTGGTGTTCCTGAAAATCATAAGTCCTTAAGACCTGGTGACATAGTGATTATCGACAATGATGGTCCGAGGTCCCAATGGCCACTTGGAAAAATTGTGACCATATATCCTGATGCAAATGGAATCATCAGGACAGTTGATGTTTTAAGCAAAGGTGTAGCGAATAAGCGGACAATAAATAAACTAGTACCGTTAGAATTACACAGTGTTGAAAACAAAATTAGTGATTCTCCAGAAACCACACAGACTAAAGCTGTTCAGAAAAGACAAGCAGCAGTGGTGGCGAGTGAGAAAATCAAATTAATGTTAAGTGATGAATAGTTCACCTGCAGCGAACCTCTGCCGCCCCCCAGTGTGGAGAAATTTTCTCCAGGAGGGGGGTATCAGCCCCTTTCAGCCCTTTCAGCCCTGAGGGGCGCAACCCTCTCAGAAGGGGCAAGCGTCTTGTTTACTGCTACAGTGAGTAATTGATCGCAGATGCAGTACGAGTATGCGACGTGGTCAAGCGACCGCGGCTCCTTGCAGTCCAGTGTTGCAGAGTGTATTTTAATAAGAGACAGTACATCTCTTACCTTAGCAGGACAATTAAGGAAAATCCTGCTCCCACTTTATTACCATAGTAAAGATAGTGGACATTGTTGTCTATGCTTAAGACAGCAAGATTTAAACATTCTGCTTTAATTCATCGAGGAAGTGGAAAGGAAGCAAAAGTACAAGTCAGCTTTTCCTTTGTGCTGGGGGCAGTGACGGCGTGGGGCGTTGTGGCGTCTTCAGATTACTTTTGACTCTACTGAGAGTGACACTGACGCCAGGATAACCAACAAAGAACGATCTTTGCATTAGTGTGAACAAAGTGTCTCATAAAACAATAAACACTTAAGAGAAGTGTGATCAGCTTCTTTAGTGATAAGATTGTGAACATAAAGACAAATCTTGTGGAACATAGTGTACCAGTGTGCGTTTTCTTAGACTATGGAAGACGTGGACATCCAAGGACACTTCAGCTTCTATCAAGTCACCGATATCTGTCGAAGGTGTGAAGAATACCATAGCTCATGCTACAAGAGCAAAGTAGGTTACAAATTTCTTGTAGTACGGGGGACTGCGCAGTTCTTGAGTCGCAAGGAGTTTGTAATCAACCTATAGTCGGCAGTAAGGGGGGGACTTTTGAGTCCACACAAGTTTGTCAGCCATCAGTGAATGAAATATGCTGACATAACACCCCCTAGGGGTAATTCATAATCTTACAAATTATAACTCATTTACAGCCCGTTGTGAGTTGACTTCGACAGCTTCTCAAGACCTCGTCTGCAGGGGCGGCTGTGCAGGCGATGAGCTGTCTTTCTAAGTTAAGTTTTCCCTATACAAACTGTTTAAACTTAACTGGTAATGCCATTTCTCAACAAATTTAATAATAAACAAACATAATGAAATATATATTTTTTTGTTAGGTTCAGAATGATTTTTTGCGAAATTATTGCATACACAAATTTTCGCTTGCCTTATTCGGCAAGAAAGCGTTGTTTTATATATACTATATATATATATATATATATATATATATATATATATATATATATATATATATATATATATATATATATATATATATATATATGTATATATATAGGTGGTAGGTTGGTAGACAGCAACCACCCAGGGAAGTACTACCGTCCTGCCAGATGACTGTGAAACAGAAACCTGTAACTGTTTTGCATGATGGTAGGATTGCTGGTGTCTTTTTCTGTCTCATAAACACGCTAGATAACAGGGATATCTTGCTACTCCAACTTACACTTTGGTCACACTTCACAGACATGCACATGCATATATATATACATACATCTACGTTTTTCTCCTTTTTCTACATAGCTCTTGTTCTTCTTTATTTCTTCTATTGTCCATGGGGAAGTGGAAAACAATCTTTCCTCCGTAAGCCATGCGTGTTGTATGAGGCGACTAAAATGCCGGGAGCAATGGGCTAGTAACCCCTTCTCCTGTAGACATTTACTAAAAAAGAGAAGAAGAAAAACTTTACAAAACTGGGATGCTTGAATGTGCGTGGATGTAGTGCAGATGACAAGAAACAGATGATTGCTGATGTTATGAATGAAAAGAAGTTGGATGTCCTGGCCCTGAGCAAAACAAAGCTGGGGGGGAAATAAATGGGATTAAATCTGGAGTATGTGAGAGAGTTAGAGCAAAGGAAGGGGTAACAGTAATGTTGAATGATCAGTTATGGAAGGAGAAACGAGAATATGAATGTGTAAATGCAAGAATTATGTGGATTAAAGTAAAGGTTGGATGCGAGAAGTGGGTCATAATAAGCGTGTATGCACCTGGAGAAGAGAGGAATGCAGAGGAGAGAGAGAGATTTTGGGAGATGTTAAGTGAATGTATAGGAGCCTTTGAACCAAGTGAGAGAGTATTGTGGTAGGGGACCTGAATGCTAAAGTAGGAGAAACTTTTAGAGAGGGTGTGGTAGGTAAGTTTGGGGTGCCAGGTGTAAATGATAATGGGAGCCCTTTGATTGAACTTTGTATAGAAAGGGGTTTAGTTATAGGTAATACATATTTAAAGAAAAAGAGGATAAATAAGTATACAAGATATGATGTAGGGCGAAATGACAGTAGTTTGTTGGATTATGTATTGGTAGATAAAAGACTGTTGAGTAGACTTCAGGATGTACATGTTTATAGAGGGGCCACAGATATATCAGATCAATTTCTAGTTGTAGCTACACTGAGAGTAAAAGGTAGATGGGATACAAGGAGAATAGAAGCATCAGGGAAGAGAGAGGTGAAGGTTTATAAACTAAAAGAGGAGGCAGTTAGGGAAAGATATAAACAGCTATTGGAGGATAGATGGGCTAATGAGAGCATAGGCAATGGGGTCGAAGAAGTATGGGGTAGGTTTAAAAATGTAGTGTTAGAGTGTTCAGCAGAAGTTTGTGGTTACAGGAAAGTGGGTGTGGGAGGGAAGAGGAGCGATTGGTGGAATGATGATGTAAAGAGAGTAGTAAGGGAGAAAAAGTTAGCATATGAGAAGTTTTTACAAAGTAGAAGTGATGCAAGGAGGGAAGAGTATATAGAGGAAAAGAGAGAGGTTAAGAGAGTGGTGAAGCAATGTAAAAAGAGAGCAAATGAGAGAGTGGGTGAGATGTTATCAACAAATTTTTTTGAAAATAAGAAAAAGTTTTGGAGTGAGATTAACAAGTTAAGGAAGCCTAGAGAACAAATGGATTTGTCAGTTAAAAATAGGAGAGGAGAGTTATTAAATGGAGAGTTAGAGGTATTGGGAAGATGGAGGGAATATTTTGAGGAATTGTTAAATGTTGATGAAGATAGGGAAGCTGTGATTTCGTGTATAGGGCAAGGAGGAATAACATCTTGTAGGAGTGAGGAAGAGCCAGTTGTGAGTGTGGGGGAAGTTCGTGGGGCAGTAGGTAAAATGAAAGGGGGTAAGGCAGCCGGGATTGATGGGATAAAGATAGAAATGTTAAAAGCAGGTGGGGATATAGTTTTGGAGTGGTTGGTGCAATTATTTAATAAATGTATGGAAGAGGATAAGGTACCTAGGGACTGGCAGAGAGCATGCATAGTTCCTTTGTATAAAGGCAAAGGAGACAAAAGGGAGTGCAAAAATTATAGGGGGATAAGTCTGTTGAGTATACCTGGTAAAGTGTACGGTAGAGTTATTATTGAAAGAATTAAAATTAAGACGGAGAATAGGATAGCAGATGAACAAGGAGGCTTTAGGAAAGGTAGGGGGTGTGTGGACCAGGTGTTTACAGTGAAAAATATAAGTGAACAGTATTTAGATAAGGCTAAAGAGGTCTTTGTGGCATTTATGGATTTGGAAAAGGCGTATGACAGGGTGGATAGGGGGGCAATGTGGCAGATGTTGCAGGTGTATGGTGTAGGAGGTAGGTTACTGAAAGCAGTGAAGAGTTTTTACGAGGATAGTGAGGCTCAAGTTAGAGTACATAGGAAAGAGGGAAATTATTTCCCAGTAAAAGTAGGCCTTAGACAAGGATGTGTGATGTCACTGTGGTAGTTTAATATATTTATAGATGGGGTTGTAAGAGAAGTAAATGCGAGGGTCTTGACAAGAGGCGTGGAGTTAAAAGATAAAGAATCACACATAAAGTGGGAGTTGTCACAGTTGCTCTTTGCTGATGACACTGTGCTCCTGGGAGATTCTGAAGAGAAGTTGCAGAGATTGGTGGATGAATTTGGTAGGGTGTGCAAAAGAAGAAAATTAAAAGTGAATACAGGAAAGAGTAAGGTTATGAGGATAACAAAAATATTAGGTGATGAAAGATTGGATATCAGATTGGAGGGAGAGAGTATGGAGGAGGTGAATGACGAATGTGAGTGTTCTACTGGGAATGCCACAACGAGCACCAAAGAAGCATTGGCAGACGTGAGTAAGACATCCCTAGAAACCCCAACGAAGACCATCGAGAACGTCTTGACGAATTCTACAAGTGGTGTAATGCTACCTGGCGAATGTGAGTCGACTACTCGGAGCATCACGACGGACGACGCCAAGTTAGGTAAAAACATTGTTGTTGTTGGGGATAGCCAGATTAGGTACATGGATAGGGCATTCTGCTCGAAGGATAGGAGTAGGAGGCAGAGAGTGTGTTTTCCTGGGGCTGGGATGAAGGATATTGTTAGCCGTCTGGATGACATCATGAAAGGTAATGGGAGCAATCCTATTATCTGTCTCAGTGCTGGAGGCAACGATGTTGGCAGACGTAGGAGTGAGGACCTGATTAGCAGGTATAGGTCAGCAATAGAGATAATTAGGAGGAAGGGTGGGAAACCTGTCATATGTGGCATTTTGCCAAGGAGAGGAGTTGGAAATGAATGGTTGTCCAGAGCAATTGGTGTCAATTGCTGGCTGGACAAATACTGTAAGGAAAATGCGGTAACATTCATTGACACCTGGGACCTCTTCTATGGCAGAAATGACATGTATGCCAGGGATGGGGTTCACTTATCTAGGTGTGGGGTGGGAGCACTGGCCAACGCAGTGGAGGGAGCTGTTAGGTCTTTAAACTAGGAATAGTTAGTGGTATGGGTTTTGGCGGGAAAACTGTGAAGTCACAGGGTAGTAACATGAGTACTAGGAGAACTAGTAATAGGCAAAATGAGGTGGATATTGGAAAGCCAGTGGCACTAATTGACAAGGAGAGTAATAAGTTTAGTGGAATAACAGAAAGGAGCAGGAAGGGTAAAGAGAGTGGAGGGTCATTAAAAATTTATTACACAAATAGTCGCAGTGCTAGGAATAAGATGGACGAGTTGAGACTAGTTGCTAGTGCAGGTAACATAGATGTATTTGCCATTACTGAGACGTGGTTTAATTCAAAAAGTCGGGACATGCCTGCAGAATGTCACATTCAGGGTTTTAAATTGTTCCAAGTAGATAGAAGTATCGGGAAGGGGGGTGGGGTGGCATTGTATGTCCGAGATCGCTTGAACTGTTGCATAAAAACGGGTATTAAGTCTGAAGTAACACATACAGAGTCTGTTTGGATAGAATTTTCAGAGGGGCATGAAAAATTAATTTTAGGTGTGATATACCGTCCCCCAAATTTAGGTAGGGACCAAGGGAGACTACTATGGGAGGAAATTGTTAGGGCCACAAGGCACGATAATGTAGTAATTCTAGGAGACTTTAACTTTAGTCATATTGATTGGAATTTCTTGACTGGGAATTTAGAATCATACGATTTCTTAGAAGTAGTTCAGGATTGTTTTTTGAAGCAGTTTGTGACAGAACCTACAAGGGGTAATAACCTGCTTGACTTAGTTCTGGCAAACAATGAATCCCTTGTTAATAATTTAGAAGTTTCAGAGGAACTGGGTGCTAGCGACCACAAATCAATTACATTTAGAATTGAATGGAAGTATGATAGTAGGGATAACTCAGTAACAGTCCCAGATTTTCGCTTAGCAGATTACGATGGGCTTAGAGAACACTTATCATCTGTTGACTGGGGTAACGAAGAGAGCTATCAATATGACAGTTTTCTGAACACAATACATGCTGCTCAAAGAACGTTTATCCCTTATAAGGAAATTAGATCAAATAGAAATGACCCAAAATGGATGAATAATAGGCTGAAATATCTACTAGGGCATAAGAAAGGAATTTATAGGCGTATCAAAAGAGGCGAGGTTCATCTTATGAATCAGTATATTGACATTAAGAGGGACATTAAAAAGGGGATAAGAAAAGCTAAAAGGGACTATGAAATTAAAGTTGCCAGGGATTCTAAAACTAACCCAAAAAGTTTTTTCCAGGTCTATAGAACAAAAGTCAGAGATCAGATAGGTCCCCTTAGAAATAACTATGGGCATCTTACTGACAAAGAGAATGAAATGTGCTTGATTTTAAATAATTATTTTCTCTCGGTTTTTACACAGGAAGACACTAATAATATTCCGGTAATAAATTTTTATAGTGGGCCAGAAGAAGATAAATTATGTAACATCACAGTCACTAGTGAAATGGTTTTGAAGCAGATAGACCGACTGAAGCAAAATAAGTCACCGGGTCCTGATGAGGTTTTTTCAAGGGTTCTAAAGGAATGCAAAATGGAAGTCTGTGAACCATTAACTAATATTTTTAATTTATCTCTTCAAACAGGTGTAGTGTCTGATATGTGGAAGATGGCTAATGTAATTCCTATTTTTAAAACAGGGGACAAGTCGTTACCGTCAAATTACCGCCCAATAAGCCTGACCTCAATTGTAGGCAAATTACTAGAGTCAATTATAGCTCAAATTATAAGAAGCCATCTCGATAAGCATAGCTTGATTAATGATACTCAGCATGGATTCACAAGAGGCCGGTCTTGTTTAACTAATTTATTAACTTTCTTCAGTAAAGCTTTTGAGGCTGTTGACCACGATAAAGAATTTGATATTATTTACTTAGATTTTAGTAAGGCATTTGATAGAGTTCCGCACCAAAGACTGTTGAAGAAAGTAGCAGCTCATGGCATTGGGGGAAGGGTGCTCTTGTGGATCGAATCATGGCTCACAGACAGGAAGCAGAGTGTGTCCATAAATGGGGTTAAATCCGAGTGGGGATCAGTAACAAGTGGCGTTCCACAGGGATCAGTCTTGGGCCCGTTGTTGTTTATAATATATATCAATGATCTTGATGAAGGAATTACTAGTGATATGAGCAAATTCGCCGATGACACGAAGATAGGTAGGATAATTGATTCAAACGTAGATGTTAGGGAACTTCAGGAGGATTTAGACAAACTCTACTCTTGGTCAGAAAAGTGGCAGATGCAGTTCAATGTAGATAAATGCAAGGTTCTGAAACTCGGGAGTGTCCATAACCCTAGCATTTATAAGTTAAATAATGTAGAACTTAGCCATACAGATTGCGAAAAGGACTTGGGGGTTATGGTAAGCAGCAACCTTAAACCAAGACAGCAATGCCTAAGTGTACGTAATAAGGCAAATAGATTACTGGGATTTATATCAAGAAGTGTAAGCAACAGAAGTCCAGAGGTCATACTGCAGCTTTATACATCATTAGTAAGGCCTCACCTAGATTATGCAGCTCAATTCTGGTCTCCATATTACAGAATGGACATAAATTCGTTAGAAAACATTCAGCGTAGGATGACTAAATTAATACATAGCATTAGAAATCTTCCTTATGAAGAAAGATTGAAGACTCTTAAGTTACATTCACTTGTTAGACGAAGAATGAGGGGAGACCTGATCGAAGTGTATAAGTGGAAGATAGGTATTAATAAAGGGGATATTAACAAGGTCTTGAGGATATCTCTCCAAGAGAGAACCCGCAGTAATGGATTTAAATTAGATAAGTTTAGATTTAGAAAGGACATAGGAAAGTATTGGTTTGGAAATAGGGTAGTTGATGAGTGGAACAGTCTACCTAGTTGGGTTATTGAGGCTAGGACTTTGGGTAGTTTCAAATTTAGGTTGGATAAGTACATGAGTGGGAGGGGTTGGATTTGAGTGGGACTTGCACATCGGAGCTTGTTTCTTGGGTGGCATTGAAAATTGGGTTGGTCAAATGTTTGTTAGTGGGATGAATTGTAAAGGACCTGCCTAGTATAGGCCAACAGGCCTGCTGCAGTGTTCCTCCTTTCTTATGTTCTTATGTAATGTATTCAGATATTTGGGAGTGGACGTGTCAGCGGATGGGTCTATGAAGGATGAGGTGAATCATAGAATTGATGAGGGGAAAAGGGTGAGTGGTGTACTTAGGAGTCTGTGGAGACAAAGAACTTTGTCCTTGGAGGCAAAGAGGGGAATGTATGAGAGTATAGTTTTACCAACACTCTTATATGGGTGTGAAGCATGGGTGATGAATGTTGCAGCAAGGAGAAGGCTGGAGGCAGTGGAGATGTCATGTCTGAGGGCAATGTGTGGTGTGGATATAATGCAGAGAATTCGTAGTTTGGAAGTTAGGAGGAGGTGCAGGATTACCAAAACTGTTGTCCAGAGGGCTGAGGAAGGGTTGTTGAGGTGGTTTGGACATGTAGAGAAAATGGAGCGAAACAGAATGACTTCAAGAGTGTATCAGTCTGTAGTGGAAGGAAGGCGGGGTAGGGGTCGGCCTAGGAAAGGTTGGAGGGAGGGGGTAAAGGAGGTTTTGTGTGCGAGGGGCTTGGACTTCCAGCAGGCGTGCGTGAGCGTGTTTGATAGGAGTGAATGGAGATGAATGGTTTTTAATGCTTGACGTGCTGTTGGAGTGTGAGCAAAGTAACATTTATGAAGGAGTTCAGGGAAACCGGCAGGCCGGACTTGAGTCCTGGAGATGGGAAGTACAGTGCCTGCACTCTGAAGGATGGGTGTTAATGTTGCAGTTTAAAAACTGTAGTGTAAAGCACCCTTCTGGCAAGACAGTGATGGAGTGAATGATGGTGAAAGTTTCTCTTTTTCGGGCCACCCTGCCTTGGTGTGATAATAATAATAAATATATATATATATATATATATATATATATATATATATATATATATATATATATATATATATATATATATATATATATATTGAATGAGGAATACAGGGAGTGCTGATATATGGCGTATTTAATACAAGAGACAAAATAATTCTATGTCGAAGAGCCAGGGCAGTGAAAGAACAGTAATTAAAAACAACACACTACCCTTTCCTCCTCATGTTCACCTTATTATCCTGCCATAAACAAGTGAGGCAGCTTGCCTGCCTATTAATGCATCCACACCACGATGAATGACCCCTTGCAACCCTTATAAGGGCTTGGAGCCTCTATAGACTAGCAAATCAAAAGACTGTAGAAGGTACTTAGCTCGAATGGTGGCTCAATGTCTCCACAGCCACACCCGGAGTTGTCTTAAGGAGCCGTCAAACTCCAATCCTTTGGGCTGTGGAAAATTACAATGAGTAAATAATTGCCCCTGAGGAGCGTATATATTTCAGCATTTCACTTAGACAATGCTGAACAGAAACTTACTTTTATGGGCTCAATGGCCCGTGGATTTCGAGGTATATCGGTAAATCTAGACATGCTATGCCGTAGCTATGAGCTGTGCAGCCGACCTAACTAGGTGCATAACCGACTAGACTTACCTGAGTATATGTATCTGACTCACAAGGTTTTCCCTGGTTTGTGGTAAGGAATGTACCCCGATATCCGTTGTCTTGATTGAAGTAGTGGTGTCTCACAGTGCACTGTCTCTCTCTGAAGATTGTTCGCAACACACACTGTTACTCCACACTGAGATCAAGATTAGTTCTTTTGTAGTAATGTCACAACGGGAAGATAATTATTCTTTACTGCAATAGTTCTGCCACAAATTGTTGAGATTGTCACTGAGAAACAAAACGCTCGGATCACTAGTGTTCTTTGTCTGTTATCCTGGCGTTAAGCATGTTTCCCCTGCTAGGTTTTAAAGCAATCTGACCTATAATGGGCTTCGTCTTGGGGCGCACTCTCCTTACAAAGGATTTGCTGAATTCAATGTTATTTCCCTTCTTGCTAAACATTGTCACAGTGTTCAGTGCAACAGATTTTCTTGATATCTACCGATCAACGAGAGTTCATTTATTGCTCCACATAGCAGTTAAAGTGATGCAGGATTTTCCTGAACCTTTCCTCACTTCATTATCACTCAATAGCAATGAACACTGTGGTGCAAAAAGGAGGCTATGTGACTGTGCTCTGGTACACTCCGCTACTGCATCTGCTTCCAATTACTGTTGATCGGAAGCACGACGTTATTTGCCCTTTCTATGAGGGTTGTTCCTCAAGGGGCTGAAAGGGGCTGAAGCGGGCTGATACCCCCGTTTCTGGAGAAATTTTCTCCTCCACTGCTGAATGCCTTTTCTGAACAGCTTTACTCTGTGGGATTTCAGGAGAATCACTACGATTGTTTTCAGCATTGTCTTACTTTAACGGCACTAGTTTATCTATTGTCCTCTTATTCACTACATCTTTGCTCAAAACATCAACTGTCCTGACGGTTCCATTTACATCAGGATGTACATATTGTCACTATTTTTCCAAGAGGCCATTGGGATCTCGGACTATCATTGACAATAATCACTATGTCACCAGGTCTTAAGGACTTATGATTTTCAGGAACACCAGCTCCATAGAAGTGTTCTCTCAATGAGGTGAGATAATCTTCTCACCAAATTTTCTCCCAACGTTCAATCACTGTATTAAGGTGTTGGAATTAACGTATGAGTTGCTTAGGTTCAAAATAAGTAGGATCCTCTATGATTTCTTGATCATTCATGGGAGGAACAGGTTCGAGCCTTTTGCCATGGAGTAAATGAGATGGATTTAACACTTCTAAATTGTCCAAATCATCGGTAACATAAGTTAGAGGTCTGTTGTTGACTCTATTTTCTGTTTCAGTTACGACTGTACGAAATTCTTCTAAGTCAGTTCGCTGACGATGAAGAGTCTTCCTTGAACAACATTTTACAATGCCTATCATTCTTTCATAAAATCTGCCGTGCCATGGAGACTTAGGAGGAATGTATCTCCAACGACAACTGCGTTGATTCAGCATCTGTTGGACCTGTGGCTGATCAAAGATCTTGCTTATATAAGCAGCACCAGCAACAAAGTTCGTTGCATTGTCTGAAATTATCAGTCTGGGACATGCTCTTCTGGCTGTAAAGGTTTCAGCAGACATGTCAGTGGCTACTTCTAGATGTACTGGTCTAGTTGTAGCACAGGTGAACAAATAGATGTGCACCTTGATGGGAACTTTGTCAACTGTTTTAGTCAAAATTATTAGTCCAGTGTAATCTACACCTGTCACCTCAAATGGAGAGACATGACATACTCGTTCAGAGGGATATGGAGGTGAACCTGGATACTGACATACTCGCATATAGCAGTGACGACAAGTAATGCAGTCCCTTATTTGTTTTTTCACTTTGTCGACCTTAAGGTATCCAGTAGCTACCCCACCATGTAACACGTTACTGTGGGCGCTTTGTACAGTCAGTTTTGTTAGCCAATGATTCTTAGGAATCAATATTGGATGTATTGCTTATTTGGGTAGTGAAGAATTATGAATTCTTCCTCGACATCTTATAATCTTTTCTGAGAAAAGATAAAGTCCTGAAGAATTAATCATATTAAGTTACTTTGGGGATTTATCCTGTCTCCATAAATTTATACTCTGTAGAAAAAAACATTTTCTGTGTTTGTTTCACCCGGTATTTAATGGGTTCAGGAATTTCATAATTATGTTTCATCCCTTTAATGAATTTGAAGACAAGAGCTGTAACTCTTAAGAGTTTACCCAAAGGCTGGATTCTCTTGGGTAGAGACGTGGAGAAAGAGGTAGTTAGTCACTCTGTATTTCTCTTATTTCTGCTACTCTATTTTGTACATAGACCAACTTACTCTTATTATTTCTTAACCACTGGAGAACTGCATCATTATCATTCCAGATCACGGTTTTTTCAATAGTGAGATGATCAAGTACTTTGTTGAGATAGACAGCTAATTTTGTAGCTACATAGAGAGTTGTCAGTTCCAATTGTTGTATTGTTCTGACCTTCAGGGGTACTGTCCTGACCTTTGAAGTAATTGATGAACTTCCTTCAGCATTACTCATGTAAGCTACAGCGCCATAACCTCTGGTTGACGCATCACAGAACACATGTAATGAGTAATTGTTTCCCTCTTGACCTATTTGTCTAGGAAATTTAACTTGAAGTTTTTTAAATTCCGTGAATATTTTAACCTAACTTTACTCATTTCTAGAGACAAGTTCTCATCCCAACCTATTTTGAGCTCCCATGCATCTTGCACAAGCATTTTACCTTTTATGGTAATTGGTGAGACGAGTCCGAGAGGATCAAAACATTGTGATATCTATGTCAGTAAACTACGTTTGGTGAGTCTACTGCATGATTCATTGTTTATTCCTTTGCGACTTGTGTCTTCCTTTGTATTACAATTAAGTCCAAGCATGCTGTTGCAATCAGGAATTTCAGCTTTAGGGAAATCTTCTTTGATAAGTTTCCTTAATTCAGTTGAATTAGTATTCCACATCCTTAGAGGCATATCTGCTTCTATCATATCCTTGTTAGCTTCTCTATAAGGATTTCAAATCCTCCTCTTTATTCACAGTACCTTGAAGATTGTCCACATAAAAACTTTTAGTTAAGGTTTCTTTGAAATGACTTTCAGATTTCTTCAAATGTGTATTTAGAGTAGCTTCTAGCAAGAATGGGGAGGATGTTGCACCAAATAAAACTGACTTGAAACGATATGTTTTCACAGGACTTTGAGAATCATATGGATTTTCAGGCCACAAGAATCGAGTATAATCTTATCTATTTCATATAGTCCTATTCTTAAGAAAGCTTTGGAAATGTCAGCTGTGTAGGCATATGGATTTGTGCGAAATTTCATAAGTACATCTCCAAGCTTCTCAGTTAGTGAGGGTCCGGTCATCAGACAGTCATTAAGACTTGCTACATCTTTATTTGCACGTGCGAAATGCAATTATATACAACACGTAGTGGAGTGGTTTCAGAATCCTTTCTGACTCCGTGTTGCGGCAGATAATAAGCTTCTGTCTTCAATTTGTCTTTGACTACTTCCTCAATGGAGTCATTGTTCAACTGTTCTTGTATGATATTATCATATACAGTCAGTAGCTCTAGATTCTTTCTGAGCTAGTGCATTTGTGCTTTAATTTGTCCGAAAGCCATGCGATAATTGCTAGGCAGATGTGGTGGATTTAATTTCCATGGTAACCTAATCCAACGGTGTCCATCTTCATATATGACAGTGTCATAAGTCTGAGACTCTTGTGTGCTTGATTTATTTCCATCAGTACCTATCCCATCTAAATCCCACAACTTATCAACTGTTCTATTCATTTCTTCCAGTAATGATAATTTTTGCTGTGGTAAATGATCAGTGGTTATTCTTGTAACTGTTACAGTACATTCTCCACTGAATCAATATCATTTTCTTTCCCACTTTGAGAGGGAATGGGACTGCATATCATGTGGCCTCCTCCTTTTTTCAGCAAGTGAACATCATGTTTTCTTACTATATTTTGCACAAAACAGTGATAATAATCACTTCCAATGATTAAATCAATTGGGCTAACTGTGTCCGTCTGTATGTCTGGACGGGCTAACCTGACATTGGCTGCTTTCAGTGCTGAAACTCTTTCTTTTAATCCGCGGATCTGCACAGACTTAGGCAAATCGTCTACTACCACAGCTTCTACTGTCTTTTTCCTGTTACCTAGACCAACAGTGAATTTCGCTAGGTCATATGTCTGTTTACCATAACTTTGAAAAAAACCTAGCTATATCTAACTGTATTTTGTCATCGGGTTGTTTATTCAGTTTCTGTAACATTGTTCTTGTTATAAAAGACCTTTTTGAGCCTTGATCAAATAGTGTTAGCACACTGATTTTGTGTAATTCATTAGATAACTTAATTTGATCTATTGGGAGAGCAGTCAGTTTAGACTTATCTCTTACATTTAATGCTGTTGTTTGTTGACTTTCTGTTTCTGTGGAAGTTGTTTGTTGTTCAGCACAAGTGCTTGGGCATAAAGCTGTATGGTGCATACCTTTGCATTTAAAACACTCTTTCAGCGAGCATTTACCTCCCTTGTGTTCACCTAAACACTTGGTGCACTGTTTCAGCTGTTGAGCACGTTGTTTCCGTGCCTCCATTGTTATATATTGAATACAGTACTGATCCCAATGTGATCCATTACAAAGCACATATTTTGGACTACATTTAAGTGTGACACTCTGTTTACTGCATGTTGTATTCACAGCTTGATAAGTACCTACATGAGATTTCCATTTTGTGATTTATTGGGAATAGGTATACTCTGTAGATACTGGATGAAGGTTTGTTATCCACAGTGGGATCTGTAGGTTTATCAATATATTACGTCTTGTTCATTTTGTCTCGTTCCTTGCATGCAAGAAACTGTAGCTTGTAAACCTTTGTTAATTTCTTCACAATTGAAATAGCGATTGTTGAACATAATATTTAATCATTCAATGGTTTGCAGTGACAGTGTGACCTGTACAATACTACTGATAAACTAATCACATTGCTTTAGGTCATATTTAGTCTCTAGAGATCTGAGACTATTGTCTAGTGTGATCCTAAATGTCTGTAAATCTGAAAAACAACGTCTTGGTGGCTTCAAGCTTGAAATTTTGATTACATGTCTAACCCTGGTTTTATCTCCATCAAAGTAATTGTCTGCTGATCGCCGTCTGGTCTGTGCGCTGAATAAGTGCTTGAGAGTGGGTGATCAGCGGGGGTGAGCCAGCCCTGCTGGGTGCCCCATTTTCTTTTGGGTGACCTCGGGGGACTCTGGGTGACTGGCTCGCATATTCTTTGAGAAGCACGAGAGACAGTGTACTCCCATTTTCTAATAGGTAGCAAGGCAGCCGACTCTAACTCACCTTTCTCTTTGAGTGCAAGGACTCATTTATTTTGTAAAATCTCTAGTTTTTACCAGGTTTTTGAAGGACCTTTGGTTCTTATATACTTGTAAACTATCTTAAAAGTTTTTAGCCACTATATGGTCACTATCGGGTTCAAAGGACCACTATAAGGGCTTGGAGCCTTTAGAGACTAGCAAGTTAAAGGACTGTAGAAGTTACTTAGCTTGAATGACGGCTCAATGTCTCCGCAGCCACACCCGGAGTCATTGTCTTAAAGAGCCGTCAAACTCTAATCCTTTGGGCTGTGAGAAATTACAATTAATGAGTAAATGATTGCCCCTGAGGAGCATATATATTTCAGCATTTCACTTAGACAATGCTGAACAGAAACTTAGTTTTTTAGGCTCAACGGCCCGTGGATTATGGGGTATATCAGTAAATCTAGACATGCTATGCACTAGCTATCTGCTGTGCAGCCGACCTAACTGGGTGCATAACTGACTAGATTTACCTGGGTATATGTATCTGACTCACAAGGTTTTCCCTGGTTTGTGGTAAGGAATGTACCCCAATATCCGTTGTCTTGATTGAAGTAGTGGTGTCTCACAGTGCACTGTCTCTCTCTGAAGATTGTTCGCAACACACACTGTTACTCCACACTGAGATCAAGATTAGTTCTTTTGTAGTAATGTCACAACAGGAAGATGATTATGCTTCACTGCAATAGTTCTGCCACAAATTGTTGAGGTTTTCACTGAGAAACAAAACGCTCGGATCACTAGTGTTCTTTGTCTGTTATCCTGGTGTTAAGCATGTTTCCCCTGCTAGGTTTTAAAGCAATCTGTTATTTCTCTTCTTGTTAAACATTGTCACAGTGTTCAATACAAGTAATAGATTTTCTTGATATCTATCAATCGACGAGAGTTCATTTATTGCCCCACATAGCAGTTAAAGTGATGCAGGATTTTCCTGAACCTTTCCTACCAAGGTAAAAAGAGTCCTTTTCCTCACTTCATTATCACTCAATAGCAATGAACACTGTGGTGCAAAAAGGAGGCTATGTGACTGTGCTCCTGTACACTCTGCTACTGCATCTGCTTCCAATTATTGTTGATCGGAAGCACGGCGTTATTTGTCCTTTTTGAGAGGATTGTCCTTCAAGGGGCTGAAAGGGGCTGAAGGGGGCTGATACCCTCAATTTCTGGAGAAAGTTTCTCCACAACCCTTTTCGGTGTGATAGTAACCTCACTTTAGAAATTCGTATGGATGCTGGGATTTGCTGGTTGAATTACTGACCTGTTCGGCGATTGGTTGGTTGGCCGTCATGCCCAGAGATTAGTTAGTTAACATGACACGAAATCGTAATGACACGACTGCAAACCATACCACGGGCGGGGTTAGAACCTGCGATCAGAAAGTCACAAAACTGCAGACCAATGCGTTAGCCACTGGGCCAGCTAGCTACAATAAGATTCATCCAACTAGGTATATTTCTACACCATAGGAAGGTTAGCATAGTCACCACTGTGACCACAAATGCAAGTTTTTATTGACGAATCTCCCCTTTGCGTTTGTTTAGTTAATTAATGTGTTGAGTGATTAGTTAGAGTGCTATGTTCAGTGATAGGTTTGTTGACTGACGTGTTCAGTGACTGATTATTTGACTGAAGTGTTCCATGATTAGTAAGTTGACTGACGTGTTTTGACTGATGTGTTCTCATATCCCTCCTCCCCCTCCACACTCCCTCCTCCTCCTCCTTCACCTCCTCCCCACTAACTTCTCACTGCCCTCTCCTTTCTTCCTCCCTATCCACTCTGCCCCTTTCCCATCCCTATGCCATCCCCCTCCTCCCTCCCTCCATCCAAAGAACAAACACACCAACCTCAGTCACACTCTCGTTCACCAACCAATTAATACCAGGCCCTCGTTGACACGCAGGGACATAAACCCGCTCAGCCATTGGCTGCCAGACTGTAAACAGAGCCGAGGGCAAGCAACAAGCGCCCTGATTGGCTGGCGGGGGATGAAGCAGCAGGGTTATTATTGCACAATGCAGAACCAAGCCAGATGGTAATTGACGTTCCGTCAGCGCACACTGCTGACACCGCTGCTGACGGAGCCAGCTGATCCCACAATCAGCAAGAACTATTTCTTTTGAAGTCAGCACCAAATGTTAATAAGTATTTGTATTACATATAATTTTATACATCAGCATTGTGTTGCTACCATACACTGTATGGTAGTCACACTGTATGGTAGTCACATACACTGTTTGGTAGTCACACTGCATGGTAGCCACATACACTGTTTGGTAGTCACACTGCATGGTAGCCACATACACTGTTTGGTAGTCACATTATATGGTAGTCACACTGTATGGTAGTCACATTACATGGTAGTCACAATGTATGGTAGTCACACACACTGTATGGTAGTCACACACACTGTATGGTAGCCACACACTGTTTGGTAGCCATATTGTATGGTAGTCACACTGTATGGTAGTCACATACACTGGTAGTCACACTGTATGGTAGTCACACTGTATGGTAGTCACACTGTATGGTAGTCACACTGTATGGTAGTCACATACACTGTATGGTAGTCACACTGTATGGTAGTCACACTGTATGGTAGTCACACTGTATGGTAGTCACACTGTATGGTAGTCACATACACTGTTTGGTAGTCACACACTGTATGGTAGTCACATTATATGGTAGTCACACTGTATGGTAGTCACATACACTGTTTGGTAGTCACATTATATGGTAGTCACACTGTATGGTAGTCACACTGTATTGTAGTCACATACACTGTATGGTAGTCACACTGTATGGTAGTCACACTGTATGGTAGTCACATACACTATATGGTAGTCACATACACTGTATGGTAGTCACACTGTATGGTAGTCACATACACTATATGGTAGTCACATACACTGTATGGTAGTCACACTGTATGGTAGTCACATACACTGTATGGTAGTCACATACACTGTTTGGTAGTCACATTATATGGTAGTCACACTGCATGGTAGTCACATTACATGGTAGTCACACTGCATGGTAGTCACATACACTGTATGGTAGTCACACTGTATGGTAGTAACATTATATGGTAGTTACACACACTGTATGATAGTTATATTGTATGGTAGTCACACTGTATGGTAGTCACATACACTGTATTGTAGTCACATTACATGGTAATCACACACTGTATGGTAGTTATATTGTATGGTAGTCACACTGTATGGTAGTCACATACACTGTATGGTTGTCACATTGTGTGGTAATCACATACTCTGTATGGTAGTCACATTGCACAGTAGTCACATCGTATGATGGTTACATACACTGTATGGTAGTCAGATTGTATGGGTGTCACATTGTATGGTAATCACATAAACTGTATGGTAGTCACATTGTATGGTAGTCACAGTGTATGGTAGTCACATTGTATGGTAGTCACATACACTGTATGGTATACTTGGAGTCAACCTACCTAGAGTCTACCTGAAGGGTATTCCGGGGATCAACGCCCCCGCGGCCCGGTCCACGACCAGGCCTCCCGGTATATCAGGGCTTGATCAACCAGGCTGTTACTGCTAGCCGCACGTAATCCCGGTTGATCCGGCACCGACGTTAGGCATCTGCCCAGCTCCCTCTTGAAGGCAGCCAGGCGCCTAGTGGTAATTCCCCTTATGCTTGGTGGGAGGCTGTTGAACAGTCTTGGGCCCCGGACACTTATGGTGTTTTCTCTTAATGTACCAATGGCGCCCCTACTTTTAACTGGGGGTATTTTGCATCGTCTGCCCAATCTTTAACTTTCGTAGGGAGTGATTTCTGTGTGCAGATTCGGGACCATTCCTTCTAGGATTTTCAAAGTGTTGATTATGATACGTCTCTCCTGCGTTCCAGTGAGTACAAGTCAAGTGCTTCCAAGCGTTCTTAGTAGTTGAGGTGCTTGATAGAACTTATACGTGCTGTACACTCTCTTGATCTGCAATTTCACCTGCTTTGAACGGAGATGTTAATGTACAGCAGTATTCCAGCCTAGAGAGAACTAGTGATTTGAAAAGGATCATCATTGGCTTGGCATTTCTTGTTTTGACCTTGCTCATTATCCATCTTATCGTTTTCTTTGCACTTGTGATAATAGCGCTGTTTTGATCCTTGAAAGTGAGATTCTCAGACATTACCACTCCCAGGTCCTTTATTTTTCTGCTGTATTGTATGGCCGGACTCAGTAGTATACTCTGTTCTAGTTATTATCTCCTCCAATTTTCCCTAACAGAGTAGTTGGAATTTGTCCTCATTGAACAGCATATTGTTTACTGTTGCCAACTAGAAAACTTTGTTTATATCTTCTTGGAGGTTAACCGCGTCCTCAATAGATGACAACCTCATGCAGATCCTAGTATTGTCTGCTAAGGATGACAATGTGCTGTGGATTACATCTTTGTCTATGTCTGATATGAAGATGAGGAACAGGATGGGGGCGAGTACTGTGCCTTGTGGAACAGACCTTTCACTACGGCAGCTTCCGACTTAACTCTGTTGACCACTACTCTTTGTGTTCGATTGGTTAGGAAGTTGAAGATCCATCTCCCCACTTTGCCAGTTATTCCTTTAGCACGTATTTTGTGCGCTATTACGCCATCATCGCACTTGTCAAACGCTTTTGCAAAGCCTGTATATTACATCTGCATTCTGTTTAACTTCCAGTGCATCCAAGACCATATCATAGTGATCTAGTTGTTGCGAGAGGCAGGAGCGACCTGCCCTGAACCCATGTTGCCCTGGATTGTGCAGTTTCTGGGAACCACAGCCCGGCTGATCCGGCACCGACTTTAAATATCTGTCCAGCTCCCTCTTAAAGGGCAGCCAGGGGTCTACCTGGAGTCTACCTGGAGGTCATCCGGGGATCAACGCCTCCGCGGTCCGGTCCACGACCAGGCCTCCTGGTGGATCAGGGCCTGATCAACGAGGCTGCTACTGCTGGCCGCACGCAATCCAACGTACGAACCACAGCCCAGCTGATCCGGCACCGTCTTTAGGTATCTGTCCGGCTCCCTCTTGAGAACCAGGGGTCTTCCCGTAATGCCCTTTATTGCTGGTGGGAGGCTGTTGAACAGTCTTGGGTCCCGGACACTTATTGGGTTTTCTCTTAGTGTACCAGTGACGCCCCTACTTTTCACTGGGGGTATGTTGCATCGCCTGCCAAGTCTTTTGCTTTCGTATGGAGTGATTGCTGTGTGCATATTAGGGACCAGTCCCTCCAGAATCTTCCAGGTGTAGATTATCTCTATCGCCTGCGCTCTAGTGAGTACAAGTCAAGTGCTTCCAGGCCCTCCCAGTAGTTAAGGTGTTTGATGGAACTTATATGTACAGTAAAGGTTCTCTGTACATTCTCTAGTTCTGCAATTTCACCTGCCTTGAATGGGGATGTTAATGTACAGCAGTATTCCAGCCTAGAAAGAATAAGTGATTTAAAAAGGATCATCATTGGCTTAGAATTTCTTGTCTTGAAAGTTCTCATTATTCAACCTATCAGTTTCCTAGCAGATGTGATAGCAGCATTGTTGTGGTCCTTGAAGGTGAGGTCTTTAGACATTACCACACCCAGGTCCTTCACATTACTTTTCCGCTCTATTGTGTGACTGGAGTTTGTAGTATACTCAGTCTATTGGTAATTTCCCTTATGCCTGGTGGGAGGCTGTTGAACAGTCTTGGGCCCAGGACACTTATTGTGTTTTCTAATGGTGCCACTACTTTTCTTTGAGAGTGTTTTGCACCGCCTGCCCGGTCTTTTACTTTTGAAGTTAGTGATTTCTGTGTGCAGATTAGGGACCATTCCTTCTAGGATTTTCCAAGTGTAGATTATGATATCTCTCTCGCCTGCATTCTAGCAAGCACAAGTCAAGTGCTTCCAAGCATTCCCAGTAATTAAGGTGTTCGATGGAACTTATATGTGCAGTAAAGGTTCTCTGTACATTCTCTAGATCCACAATTTCACCTGCTTTGAGTGGAGATGCTAATGTAGCTCAGTATTCCAGCCTAGAGAGAATGCATGATTTAAAATGATCATCATTGGCTTGGCATCTTTTGTTTTAAGCGTTCTCATTATCCATCCTATCATTTTCTTCGCAGTTGTGATCGCGGCACTGTTGTGATCCTAGCAAGTGAGATTCTCAGACATTACCACTCCCAGGTTCCTGACAGTACTCTTCTGCTCTATTGAATGATCAGAGTTTGTAGTATACTCAGTTCTAGTTATTATCTCCTCCAGTTTTCCATAACGGAGTAGCTGGAATTTGTCTTCATTGAACATCACATTGTTTTACATTGCGCATTGTAAAACCTGGTTTATATCTTCTTACAGGTTAATTGTGTACCCAGTGAATGACAGTCTCATGCAGATCCTAGTATCATCTGCAAAGGATGACACGGTGTTGTGGATTACATCTCTGTCTATGTCTGATATGATAATGATGAACAGGATGGGGGCGAGTACTGTGCCTTGTGGAACAGAGCTATGGCAGCTTTTGATTTAACTCTGTTTATACTACTCTTTGTGTTCGATTGGTTAGAAAGTTGAAGATCCATCTACCCACTTTGCCAGTTATCCCTTTAGCACGCATTTTGTGCATTATTACACCATGATTGCACTGGTCACAGGCTTTTTGCAAAGTCTGTGTATATTACATCTGCATTCTGTTTGTCTTCCATTGCAGCCAAGTCCATATCATAGTGATCCAGTAATTTCGAGAGGCACGAGCCACCTGCTCTGAACCCATGTTCACCTGGGTTTATGCAGTTTTGGGGAATCCAGGTGGTTTGCAGTCATGCTTCTTAGTATTCTTACAAAGATTTTTGTGATGTGGGACGTTAAAGGTATTGGTCTATAGTTCTTAACTAATGCTTTGCTGCCACCTTTGTGAAGTGGGGCTATATCCGTTGTTTTAAGTGACTGTGGAATTTCACCCATTGTCTTCGCTCCTTCTCCATAGTATACTCAGCGCATGTAAAAGGGGCTTCTTATAGTTCTTAATGAACACAGAGTTCCACGAGTCTGGGCCTGGGGCTGAGTGCATGGGCATGTTGTCAATAGCCTTTTCAAAGTCTAGTGGAGTTAGGGTGATGTCAGAAATTTGGCATACATTGACGGAGTCTTGAGGCTCATTCATGAAAAAATAATTTGGATTTTCGATCTTTAGACTGATTAGTGACTCGCTAAACACGGAGTTGTATTGAAATTTAAATATCTCACTCATTTTTTTGTTGTCATCTGTGTAAACCCCATCTTGTCTGAGCAAAGGCTGGATACTACATGTGGGTTTTGCCTTGTTTTTTCATGTGAAAAGAAGTATTTCGAATTTCTTCAATTTCACTAATCGCTTTTAGCTCCTCCTGTCTCCCCTGGATCCTGTATGAATCCCTTAACTTAAGCGCGATACTTTCCACTTCTCTGGTCAACGCTTCCTTCCATGTATCAGATAATCTAGCATTCTTGAGGAGTTCACTGATTTTTGTTGTCTTCTGTAGAGGGCACGTCTTTCTCTCTCCAGTTTACTTCTTCTTTCTTGGGGAAATATGCCTTGGACATATTTCAGCTGCCATCAAGTTGATTCTTTCAAGGCACTGGTTTGGATCCATGTTATTTAAGATCTCTTCCCATCATGTTTCATTTAAGGCATGGTTCACCTGATCCCAATTTATGTTCTTGTTGTTGAAGTTGTATGTGGTGAAGACACCTACATAGCTGCGTGCATTTTGTGGTCAGACTCCTGTGCATGTAAGTCTGAACTTCGATTAGATTGTGACTGGAATTAGTCGTTTTTGATATTGTTATGTTTCTTACCAGGTCCTCATTATTTGTGAAAATAAGGTCAAGTGTGTTTTTCAATCTTGTTGGCTCCACTATCTGCTGGCTTAGGTTGTGTTTATTGCAGAGATTTAGCAGCTCATGTGTGTGTGGCTTTTTATCTGCGTTGCCTTCGGGGATTGCTTCTGCTATAACATTATTTGCTACATTCTTCCATTTTGTATACCTTAGGTTGAAATCAAGTAGTAAGATGTTTTGGGGATGGGGCAGGAAGGCTTTCCAGACAGCAATCAATTTTCATTAACTGTTCTTGAACTGTTGGGAGGTTGCATGTGGTGGCTTATATACAACCACGATGACTAGGTTTTAGTTCTCGACCTTTATTGCTAGAATTTCAACTACATTATTTGTGGTGTTCAGCATCTGTGCACAGATGAACAACTCTTTGATATACAGGCCAACTCCCTCTTGTTGCCTGTTCTTTCTGTCACATATAAAAAGGTTGTACCCAGTTATCCATATTTCGTTGTCAAAGTGATCTTTCGTGAGGGGTCTCTGTGAAGGCTGCAGACATCGCGTTTGACTCCTCTAGAAGTCCACTGATGAAAGGTATTTTGTTGGTGGTGGATAGCTTAAGGCCCTGTATATTAGCACATATAGCTGTGGTGTTGGAGGGCCATGGGGGGAGGCCACTGGTTGTGCCTCCAGTCCAACAAGGTTCCAAGGTGGTGGACTATTTTTATTTCCTTTCATTTTCTTTCTTAGTTTCCTGCTACTAAAAAATCACTTGGAGTAGGGTTGTCGTAACTACTATGGGTTGTCTTATGGGTTCTGTACCTCCTGGTCCCTTTTAGATGATAAGCAGGGCAGTTGGGGTTGTAGCACTGTTTTTGGAGGACATTTCCGGGTGAAAGAATTTACAGGAGGCAGAACAACACTACTTTACACAGGATGTCACAACATTTGGATGCTCAAAGTTGCATGTCCCATTTGTTTTTCCTATTCCATACAGATGCCCCAAACATACACTGTATGGCAGTTAAATACATTGTATGGTAGTCACATACACTGTATGGTAGTCACACACTGTATGGTAGTCACACACTGTATGGTAGTCACACACTGTATGGTAGTCACATACACTGTATGGTAGTCACATACTGTATGGTAGTCACATACTGTATGGTAGTCACATACACTGTATGGTAGTCACATACTGTATGGTAGTCACATACTGTATGGTAGTCACATACTGTATGGTAGTCACATACTGTATGGTAGTCACACACTGTATGGTAGTCACACACTGTATGGTAGTCACACTGTATGGTAGTCACACTGTATGGTAGTCACACTGTATGGTAGTCACACACTGTATGGTAGTCACACACTGTTTGGTAGTCAAACACTGTATGGTAGTCACATACTGTATGGTAGTCACACACTGTATGGTAGTCACATACTGTATGGTAGTCACACACTGTATGGTAGTCACACACTGTATGGTAGTCACACACTGTATGGTAGTCACATACACTGTATGGTAGTCACACACTGTATGGTAGTCACACTGTATGGTAGTCACACACTGTATGGTAGTCACACACTGTATGGTAGTCACACACTGTATGGTAGTCACACACTGTATGGTAGTCACACACTGTATGGTAGTCACACACTGTATGGTAGTCACACACTGTATGGTAGTCACACTGTATGGTAGCCACACTGTATGGTAGTCACACACTGTATGGTAGTCACACACTGTATGGTAGTCACACACTGTATGGTAGTCACACTGTATGGTAGTCACACACTGTATGGTAGTCACACTGTATGGTAGTCACACACTGTATGGTAGTCACACACTGTATGGTAGTCACACTGTATGGTAGTCACACTGTATGGTAGTCACACTGTATGGTAGTCACACTGTATGGTAGTCACACACTGTATGGTAGTCACACACTGTATGGTAGTCACACTGTATGGTAGTCACACACTGTATGGTAGTCACACACTGTATGGTAGTCACACTGTATGGTAGTCACACTGTATGGTAGTCACACTGTATGGTAGTCACACTGTATGGTAGTCACACAGTCACACTGTATGGTAGTCACTGTACGGTAGTCACTGTATGGTAGTCACACTGTATGGTAGTCACACACTGTATGGTAGTCACATACTGTATGGTAGTCACACTGTATGGTAGTCACACACTGTATGGTAGTCACACTGTATGGTAGTCACACACTGTATGGTAGTCACACTGTATGGTAGTCACACACACACTGTACGGTGTATGGTAGTCACACTGTATGGTAGTCACACTGTATGGTAGTCACACTGTATGGTAGTCACACACTGTATGGTAGTCACACTGTATGGTAGTCACACACTGTATGGTAGTCACACACTGTATGGTAGTCACACACTAGTATGGTAGTCACACTGTATGGTAGTCACACTGTATGGTAGTCACACACTGTATGGTAGTCACACACTGTATGGTAGTCACACACTGTATGGTAGTCACACTGTATGGTAGCCACACTGTATGGTAGTCACACACTGTATGGTAGTCGCACTGTATGGTAGTCACACACTGTATGGTAGTCACACTGTATGGTAGTCACACACTGTATGGTAGTCACACACTGTATGGTAGTCACACACTGTATGGTAGTCACACTGTATGGTAGTCACACTGTATGGTAGTCACACTGTATGGTAGTCACACACTGTATGGTAGTCACACTGTATGGTAGTCACACACTGTATGGTAGTCACACTGTATGGTAGTCACACTGTACGGAAGTCACACTGTACGGTAGTCACACACTGTATGGTAGTCTGTATGGTAGTCACACTGTATGGTAGTCACACTGTATGGTAGTCACACTGTATTGTAGTCACACTGTATGGTAGTCACACTGTATGGTAGTCACACACTGTATGGTAGTCACACACTGTATGGTAGTCACACTGTATGGTAGTCACACACTGTATGGTAGTCACACTGTATGGTAGTCACACACTGTATGGTAGTCACACACTGTATGGTAGTCACACTGTATGGTAGTCACACTGTATGGTAGTCACACTGTATGGTAGTCACACACTGTATGGTAGTCACACTGTATGGTAGTCACACTGTATGGTAGTCACACACTGTATGGTAGTCACACTGTATGGTAGTCACACTGTATGGTAGTCACACTGTATGGTAGTCACACTGTATGGTAGTCACACACTGTATGGTAGTCACACTGTATGGTAGTCACACTGTATGGTAGTCACACACTGTATGGTAGTCACACTGTATGGTAGTCACACTGTATGGTAGTCACACTGTATGGTAGTCACACTGTATGGTAGTCACACTGTATGGTAGTCACACACTGTATGGTAGTCGCACTGTATGGTAGTCACACACTGTATGGTAGTCACACTGTATGGTAGTCACACACTGTATGGTAGTCACACTGTATGGTAGTCACACTGTATGGTAGTCACACTGTATGGTAGTCACACACTGTATGGTAGTCACACTGTATGGTAGTCACACTGTATGGTAGTCACACACTGTATGGTAGTCACACTGTATGGTAGTCACACACTGTATGGTAGTCACACACTGTATGGTAGTCACACACTGTATGGTAGTCACACTGTATGGTAGTCACACTGTATGGTAGTCACACTGTATGGTAGTCACACTGTATGGTAGTCACACAGGATGAGCTTCAATGATTGCTTTTGAGTCTATTTTAAGGACTAAATTATTCCTGAGTGATATTAACAAAGTCAACCAAAGATCAGTGATAAGTAAATTTAATTGCCAGCGCACTCGAAGAAGAAGGAAAGAAAGAAAGATAAAAAGAAAAGAAACGAAGAAGATGAAGGAGAAGGAGAAGAAGAAGAAGAAGAAGAAGAAGAAGAAGAAGAAGAAGAAGAAGAAGAAGAAGAAGAAGAAGAAGAAGAAGAAGAAGAAGAAGAAGAAGAAGAAGAAGAAGAAGAAGTTAGGAACAAAAACAACAACAGCAACACCAAAAGAATAACTATAAATTTCTGTTTGAATGGAAGATAGGAATTCATATATAAATATAAATCACACAATGAAAATATCTGACCAAGAGAAAACGCACGTTAACGGATCCAGAGTTGCAAAAAATTAGATTTACTAGGGATATCTGAAAACATTGATTTAGCAATAGATTTGTAGATGAGTGCAATAAAATGGCAGGCAGCATGACTGGGGAGAGAAAGAAGGGTAGGTAAAGAAAACTGGTTGAATGATATGTGAGTGGGTGTGTATGGCTGGGAGTTCAACCAACATAATATGGGCTAGTAAACCTATCACAAGGCTCTATTATAAGGAGGATGGGTAAAAACCATGTGTGTAGAACAGAGGGTGTCTGTGGGTGACTGATAAAGTTAGTGATCTAATCAAGTCAGTTATGGAATTCAGCCTAGAAACCTGCCATACCATTTATGTCTACCTGAATTCTTACCTCTAGTTTACACATGGGATATATGTGGTAGGTCGATCGCAGATAAGTTGCATCTCTGGGCTGGAGGATGTGGTAAGACCCTCAGCTCGGCCCCAGTAACGTACAAGGAATGCGCATTCAGGGATACTGTCACTGGGTACTTGCTCGTGGAGTGTGGGGGAGGGGGGGGGGTCTTTTGTGTTTCAGCAGATCCCCGAGATGTTTGTCTGAGTTACAATCTGCAACTTCCTTTGTCCATGAGGAAAGCTACAAATTAGTGAAGGGGTCTAATTCGCATTGTAATATGTTGGTGAAGCGTAGAGTACTTTACTGCACCTAGGCATGTCATAGCACAGGGGTGGGCGACCTTTTTAAGTGTGTGTGTGTGTGTGTGTGTGTGTGTGTGTGTGTGTGTGTGTGTGTGTGTGTGTGTGTGTGTGTGTGTGTGTGTGCCAATTTCGGCCAAATCTTTGATACAAAATCTTCTCACGTGCCAACTAAAATTTATGGGAACATATTATTTGGTGTCTTTTAAGTATTGTGACAAAATTTTCAAATAATAAAAAATCACAGAGTATCGGTAAAATTAGAGAATATTGTAACAATGATTTTGTAAACAATAATATTGAATGAATGGAAAATATTGTGACGGAATTTTTACTTAAATGTCGCTCTTCCCTGTTGATACCGTGGGTAATTTTTAACAGCATTTTAATGTATTTCTAGCTGAGACATACATGCACACAATTTAAGAAAGCTATTTTTATCATTAGCAAAGGATTGAACAATAATTTGATTTATTTATTAGATCAATTAGGTTTTTCATGTTTTTCCAATGCAGTGCAATTCTTAATGACATAATTGTTTTACTTGACTAAAACACAACAAAAGGATATAGAATTAAAGATATCTTTTAATATTCTTTAAAATGATATATACAAATCACAGAGAAAATACAGTATAATTATTTTACCTGCAAAACTAAATATTATATTAAACAGAAGTGAATATTTATCATTTTAGCAGAAAACAACAATTCAAAACTTGAGAGAGAAAAATTGTGGACCTTTTATTTATTTACCATCAATGAGACTTATGGTGGTTCATCACTGATGACAGATTATGTATATCAGGCTTTGTAACCTTGAGAGATATACATGACCTACTAGTCTCATCCATAAGGCTACTCCTGTTACCAGACTTAACAAAGTTCATCACTGAAAACAATGATTCACAAGAATAAGTAGAGAAAAAAACGGAAAGTAATGCTGTTGCAAGGTTCTTCAGACAGACAAAATTTTGTGGAATAGTATTCCAAGTCCTTAATACCTCGTTTTTCTTTTCAAGATTTTCCAAGTTAGTTCTAACGTCAACAAATTTCTGTCTCCAAATTGAGCTACTTTGAAATTCAATCAACTGCATTTCAAAATAATCCATATATATCCATTAAAACATGTGCAAGTTTAGTTCATCCAGTTTTATACTGTCTGGAAACTTAATGAATTTTGTAGCGTCTTCAAGTTCTGTGAACTTAGCAAATCTTGTAGAGAACTGCTCAACAGTTAACTCAATGATGTTTAAAAATAGTGTTTGAAGACATTAGCTGTTTGTTTTGTTATCCTTTGGGAGATCATTGATGTATCTCTTTAGTTTTGGAAAGTATCTAAACCTCTCACTATATCCCTCTTAAAAACCTTTAGCTTCATTTCAAATGCCTTTATGTAACCTAACATAACATCAAGTGTCTTACCAGAGTCCTGAAATTTAGCGTTCAAATCATTTAAATGTTCGCAAAAATCTAAAAAAAAAAAAAACACACACACGATCTCAGACATTTCTTTAGAAGACACTTGTTGGTTACTCAAAAAGAGATTTATCTCATCCAGACATTCAACTAATTTTTTCAAAACAAAAACTCGACTAAGCCAACGAACATTGCTGTGCGTTGTTAGTTCTTTGAACACCGGGTCCACCTCCTTCAATAAATTCTGAAATTGTCTTTTATTCAAAGCTCCTACAGAAATGTAATTAACAATCTTCGTGACTGTTTGCAGCACTTCTTGACGTTCTTTTAGACCAGATTTTGTACATAAAGCCTCGTGTATGATGCGATGAAAACCTATTAGTGGATGACCAACAACCTTTGCTCACAAACTGACAAATCCTGCTTCCTTACAAATGATGCTGGGTGCACCATCTGTTGTAACCATACCAGTCATGTTGGGTGCACCATCTGTTGTAACCATACCAGTCATGCTGGGTGCACCATCTGTTGTAACCATACAAGTCATGCTGGGTGCACCATCTGTTGTAACCATACCAGTCATGTTGGGTGCACCATCTGTTGTAACCATACCAGTCATGCTGGGTGCACCATCTGTTGTAACCATACCAGTCATGTTGGGTGCACCATCTGTTGTAACCATACCAGTCATGCTGGGTGCACCATCTGTTGTAACCATACCAGTCATGCTGGGTGCACCATCTGTTGTAATCTTACCAGTCATGCTGGGTGCACCATCTGTTGTAACCATACCAATCTTGCTGGGTGCACCATCTGTTGTAATCCTACCAGTCATGCTGGGTGCACCATCTGTTGTAATCTTACCAGTCATGCTGGGTGCACCATCTGTTGTAATCCTACCAGTCATGCTGGGTGCACCATCTGTTGTAACCATACCAGTCATGCTGAGTGCACCATCTGTTGTAACCATACCAGTCATGCTGGGTGCACCATCTGTTGCAACGATACCAGTCATGCTGGGTGCACCATCTGTTGTAATCTTACCAGTCATGCTGGGTGCACCATCTGTTGTAACCATACCAGTCATGCTGGGTGCACCATCTGTTGTAATCCTACCAGTCATGCTGGGTGCACCATCTGTTGTAATCTTACCAGTCATGCTGTGAGCACCATCTGTTGTAATCCTACCAGTCATGCTGGGTGCACCATCTGTTGTAATCCTACCAGTCATGCTGGGTGCACCATCTGTTGTAATCCTACCAGTCATGCTGGGTGCACCATCTGTCGTAACCATACCAGTCATGCTGGGTGCACCATCTGTTGTAATCCTACCAGTCATGCTGGGTGCACCATCTGTTGTAATCTTACCAGTCATGCTGGGTGCACCATCTGTTATAATCTTACCAGTCATGCTGGGTGCACCATCTGTTATAATCTTACCAGTCATGCTGGGTGCACCATCTGTTATAATCTTACCAGTCATGCTGGGTGCACCATCTGTTGTAATCTTACCAGTCATGCTGGGTGCACCATCTGTTATAATCTTACCAGTCATGCTGGGTGCACCATCTGTGGGTGCACCATCTGTTGTAATCCTACAAGTCATGCTGGGTGCACTTACCAGTCATGCTGGGTGCACCATCTGTCGTAACCTTACCAGTCATGCTGGGTGCACCATCTGTTGTAATCCTACCAGTCATGCTGGGTGCGCCATCTGTTGTAATATTACCAGTCATGCTGGGTGCACCATCTGTTGTAATCCTACAAGTCATGCTGGGTGCACCATCTGTTGTAATCTTACCAGTCATGCTGGGTGCACCATCTGTTGTAACCTTACTAATCATGCTGGGTGCACCATCTGTTGTAACCATACCTGTCATGATGGGTGCACCATCTGTTGTAATCTTACCAGTCATGCTGGGTGCACCATCTGTTGTAATCTTATCAGTCATCCTGGGTGCACCATCTGTTGCAATCTTACCAGTCATGCTGGGTGCACCATCTGTTGTAATCTTACCAGTCATGCTGGGTGCACCATCTGTTGTAATCCTACCAGTCATGCTGTGTGCACCATCTGTTGTAATCTTACCAGTCATGCTGGGTGCACCATCTGTTGTATTCTTCCCAGTCATTCTGGGTGCACCATCTGTTGTAATCTTCCCAGTCATGCTGGGTGCACCATCTGTTGTAATCTTACCAGTCATGCTGGGTGCACCATCTGTTGTAATCTTACCAGTCATGCTGGGTGCACCATCTGTTGTAATCTTCCCAGTCATGCTGGGTGCACCATCTGTTGTAATCTTATCAGTCATGCTGGGTGCACCATCTGTTGTAATCTTCCCAGTCATGCTGGGTGCACCATCTGTTGTAATCTTATTAGTCATGCTGGGTGCACCATCTGTTGTAATCTTATCAGTCATGCTGGGTGCACCATCTGTTGTAATCTTCCCAGTCATGCTGGGTGCACCATCTGTTGTAATCTTATCAGTCATGCTGGGTGCACCATCTGTTGTAATCTTATCAGTCATGCTGGGTGCACCATCTGTTGTAATCTTACCAGTCATGCTGGGTGCACCATCTGTTATAATCTTACCAGTCATGCTGGGTGCACCATCTGTTATAATCTTACCAGTCATGCTGGGTGCACCATCTGTTATAATCTTACCAGTCATGCTGGGTGCACCATCTGTTGTAATCTTACCAGTCATCCTGGGTGCACCATCTGTTGTAATCTTACCAGGCTTGTAGAGGTGCATCAGAACCAGGCTTTTTGAGGTACATCAGTACCAGGCTTGTTGAGATGCGTCAGTACCAGGCTTGTTGAGGTGCATCAGTACCAGGTTTGTTGAGGTGCATCAGTACCAGGTTTGTTGAGGTGCATCAGTACCAGGCTTGTTAACGTACATCAGTACCAGGCTTGTTGAGGTGCATCAATATCAGGTTTGTCGAGGCACATCAATACCAGGCTTGTTGAGGTGCATCAGTACCAGGCTTGTTGAGGTACATCAGTACCAGGCTTGTTGAGGTGCATCAGTACCAGGCTTGTTGATGTACATCAGTACCAGGCTTGTAGAGGTGCATCAGAACCAGGTTTGTTGAGGTGGATCAGTACCAGGTTTCTTGAGGTGCGTCAGTACCAGGCTTGCTGAGGTGCATCAGTACCAGGCATGTTGAGGTGCATCCGTACCAGGCTTGTTGAGGTGCATCAGTACCAGGCATGTTGAGGTGCATCAGTACCAGGTTTGTTGAGGTGCATCAGTACCAGGTTTGTTGAGATGCGTCAGTACCTGGCTTGCTGAGGTGCATCAGTATTAGGTATGCTGAGGTGCATCAGTACCAGGTTTGTTGAGGTGCATCAGTACCATGCTTGTTGGGGTGCATCGGTACCAGGTTTGTTGAGGTGCATCGGTACCAGGTTTGTTGAGATGCGTCAGTACCAGGCTTGCTGAGGTACATCAGTATTAGGTTTGTTGAGGTGCATCAGTACCAGGCTTGTTGAGATGCGTCAGTACCAGGCTTGTCGAGATGCGTCAGTACCAGGCTTGTTGAGACGCATCAGTACCAGGCATGTTGAGGTGGATCAGCACCAGGCTTGTTGAGATGCGTCGGTACCAGGCTTGTTGAGATGCGCCAGTACCAGGCTTGTTGAGGCACCTCAGTACCAGTCATGTTGAGGTGCATCAGTACCAGGATTGTTGAGATGCATGAGTACCAGTCTTGTTGAGGTACATCAGTAGCAGGCTTGTTGAGGTACATCAGTACCAGGCTTGTTGAGGCACATCAGTACCAGGCTTGTTGAGGTGCATCAGTATCAGGTTTGTCGAGGTGCATCAGAACCAGGTTTGTTGAGGTACATCAGTACCAGGCTTGTTGAGGTGCATCAGTACCAGGCTTGTTGAGGTACATCAGTACCAGGCTTGTTGAGGTGAATCAGAACCAGGTTTGTTGAGGTACATCAGTACCAGGCTTGTTGAGGTGCATCAGTACCAGGCTTGTTGAGGTGCATCAGAACCAGGTTTGTTGTGGTGGATCAGTACCAGGTTTCTTGAGGTGCGTCAGTGCCAGGCTTGCTGAGGTGCATCAGTACCAGGCATATTGAGGTGCATCCGTACCAGGCTTGTTGAGGTGCATCAGTACCAGGCATGTTGAGGTGCATCAGTACCAGTTTTGTTGAGGTGCATCAGTACCAGGTTTGTTGAGATGCGTCAGTACCAGGCTTGCTGAGGTGCATCAGTATTAGGTTTGCTGAGGTGCATCAGTACCAGGTTTGTCGAGGTGCATCAGTACCAGGTTTGTTGAGGTGCATCGGTACCAGGTTTGTTGAGGTGCATCGGTACCAGGTTTGTTGAGATGCGTCAGTACCAGGCTTGCTGAGGTGCATCAGTATTAGGTTTGTTGAGGTGCATCAGTACCAGGCTTGTTGAGATGCGTCAGTACCAGGCTTGTCGAGATGCGTCAGTACCAGGCTTGAGATGCATCAGTACCAGGCATGTTGAGGTGGATCAGCACCAGGCTTATTGAGATGCGTCAGTACCAGGCTTGTTGAGATGCGCCAGTACCATGCTTGTTGAGGCACCTCAGTACCAGTCATGTTGAGGTGCATCAGTACCAGGATTGTTGAGATGCATGAGTACCAGTCTTGTTGAGGTACATCAGTAGCAGGCATGTTGAGGTGCATCAGTACCAGGATTGTTGAGATGCATGAGTACCAGTCTTGTTGAGGTACATCAGTAGCAGGCTTGTTGAGGTACATCAGTACCAGGTTTGTTGAGGTGCATCAGTACCATGCTTGTTGGGGTGCATCGGTACCAGGTTTGTTGAGGTGCATCGGTACCAGGTTTGTTGAGATGCGTCAGTACCAGGCTTCCTGAGGTACATCAGTATTAGGTTTGTTGAGGTGCATCAGTACCAGGCTTGTTGAGATGCGTCAGTACCAGGCTTGTCGAGATGCGTCAGTACCAGGCTTGTTGAGATGCATCAGTACCAGGCATGTTGAGGTGGATCAGCACCAGGCTTGTTGAGATGCGTCGGTACCAGGCTTGTTGAGATGCGCCAGTACCAGGCTTGTGGAGGCACCTCAGTACCAGTCATGTTGAGGTGCATCAGTACCAGGATTGTTGAGATGCATGAGTACCAGTCTTGTTGAGGTACATCAGTAGCAGGCTTGTTGAGGTGCATCAGTACCAGGCTTGTTGAGGCACATCAGTACCAGGCTTGTTGAGGTGCATCAGTATCAGGTTTGTCGAGGTGCATCAGAACCAGGTTTGTTGAGGTACATCAGTACCAGGCTTGTTGAGGTGCATCAGTACCAGGCTTGTTGAGGTACATCAGTACCAGGCTTGTTGAGGTGAATCAGAACCAGGTTTGTTGAGGTACATCAGTACCAGGCTTGTTGAGGTGCATCAGTACCAGGCTTGTTGAGGTGCATCAGAACCAGGTTTGTTGTGGTGGATCAGTGCCAGGTTTCTTGAGGTGCGTCAGTGCCAGGCTTGCTGAGGTGCATCAGTACCAGGCATGTTGAGGTGCATCCGTACCAGGCTTGTTGAGGTGCATCAGTACCAGGCATGTTGAGGTGCATCAGTACCAGTTTTGTTGAGGTGCATCAGTACCAGGTTTGTTGAGATGCGTCAGTACCAGGCTTGCTGAGGTGCATCAGTATTAGGTTTGCTGAGGTGCATCAGTACCAGGTTTGTCGAGGTGCATCAGTACCAGGTTTGTTGAGGTGCATCGGTACCAGGTTTGTTGAGGTGCATCGGTACCAGGTTTGTTGAGATGCGTCAGTACCAGGCTTGCTGAGGTGCATCAGTATTAGGTTTGTTGAGGTACATCAGTACCAGGCTTGTTGAGATGCGTCAGTACCAGGCTTGAGATGCATCAGTACCAGGCATGTTGAGGTGGATCAGCACCAGGCTTGTTGAGATGCGTCAGTACCAGGCTTGTTGAGATGCGCCAGTACCATGCTTGTTGAGGCACCTCAGTACCAGTCATGTTGAGGTGCATCAGTACCAGGATTGTTGAGATGCATGAGTACCAGTCTTGTTGAGGTACATCAGTAGCAGGCATGTTGAGGTGCATCAGTACCAGGATTGTTGAGATGCATGAGTACCAGTCTTGTTGAGGTACATCAGTAGCAGGCTTGTTGAGGTACATCAGTACCAGGTATGTTGAGGTGCATTAGTACCAGGCTTTGTAATAATGTTGGTAGAATTACCGACAATATGTAAAGTAAAAGGACACAAGTGCAACTAATGTGACATTTTATTGTGGCAACGTTTCGCTCTCCAGTAGCTTTGTCAAGCCGGCTTGACAAAGCTCCTGGAGAGCGAAACGTTGCCACAATAAAAAGTCACATTAGTTGCACTTGTGTCCTTTTACTTTACAGTGCCAGGCATGTTGAGATGCATCAGTACCAGGCATGTTGAGGTACATCAGTACCAGGCATGTTGAGATGCATCAGTACCAGGCTTGTTGAGGTGCATCAGTACCAGGCATGCTGAGATGCATCAGTACCAGGCATGTTGAGGTGCATCAGTACCAGGCTTGTTGAGATGCATCAGTACCAGGCTTGTTGAGATGCATCAGTACCAGGCATGTTGAGGTGCATCAGTACCAGGCTTGTTGATGTGCATCAGTACCAGGCATGTTGAGATGCATCAGTACCAGGCATGTTGAGGTGCATCAGTACCAGGCTTGTTGAGATGCATCAGTACCAGGCATGTTGAGATGCATCAGTACCAGGCATGTTGAGGTGCATCAGTACCAGGCTTGTTGAGGTACATCAGTACCAGGCATGTTGAGATGCATCAGTACCAGGCATGTTGAGGTGCATCAGTACCAGGCTTGTTGAGGTACATCAGTACCAGGCATGTTGAGATGCATCAGTACCAGGCATGTTGAGGTACATCAGTACCAGGCATGTTGAGATGCATCAGTACCAGGCATGTTGAGGTGCATCAGTACCAGGCTTGTTAAGATGCATCAGTACCAGGCTTGTTGAGGTACATCGGTGCCAGGCATGTTGAGGGGCATCAGTACCAGGCTTGTTGAGATGCATCAGTACCAGGCTCGTTGAGGTACATCAGTACCAGGCTTGTTGAGGTACTTCAGTACCAGGCTTGTTGAGGTACACCAATACCAGGCTTGTTAGGGTACATCAGTACCAGGCTTGTTGAGGTGCATCAGTACCAGGCTTACTGAGGTACATCAATACCAGGCTTGTTGAGATGCATCAGTACCAGGTTTGTTGTGGTGCATCAGTACCAGGCTTGTTGGGATGCATCAGTACCAGGTTTGGTGAGGTACGTCAGTTCAAGACTTGTTAAGGTGAGTCAGTAGTGCCTCTAAAACTGATGTGACCGTCTGACTATTCAATACCTATAACTAACAAGCCCAGGTCAACTATGGTGCGGTGAAATGTATGGAAGTGTTAGTTAATGGTTCTTGTTGCTCCTCTAGTTGTTGCAGGTGTCCACTCAGACCTTCCTCTCTCTTAATGGATTCTAGTAATTAAATGGTTCTGTGTCTCATCTGCAAGGCCTTGAAACACTCACACGTGCACGTCCCTCTACAGAATGGATATGAGGTGCATTAACAGCTGTAATCCATGTGGGGTGCACTAACAGCTACTATCCACAGCCATCACTCCAGTGGATGAAAATAGACTGCACTAGCTGCTACCATCCATATTCACCCCTTCACAGGATGGGTAAAGGGTGCACTAGCCTCTTCCCTCCATATCCATCCCTCCACAGTATGGATAAAAGGTGCACTAATGGCTGCCATTGATATCCATCCCTCCACAGAAGGGATATGGGATGCTCAATAAACTAGCCACAACCGCCCTTAAGATTGCTATATGGCGCACAGTAAATTATCCACTCCCGTCTGCAGGATGGATAGGGAGTGTACCATAAACAAACCACTATTATCCACTGGACGGATAGCGAGTGTACCGTAAACCTAGCCATTGACATCCACTGGATGGATAGCGAGTGCATCATAAACTAGCCACTATCATTCACTGGATGGATAGTTAGTGCACCATAAACTAGCCACTATCAACCACTGGATAGACAGTGAGTGCACCATAAACTAACCACTATCATCCACTGGATGGATAGCGATTGCACCATAAACTAGACACTGTCATCCACTGGATGGACAGCGAGTGCACCATAAACTAGCCACTATCATCCACTGGATGGATAGCGAGTGCACAATAAGCGAGCCACTATCATCCATTGGATGGATAGCAAGTGCACCATAAGCTTCCCACTATCATCCACTGGATGGACAGCGAGTGCAACATAAACTAGCCACTATCATCTACTGGGTGGACAGCGAAGGCACCATAAACTAACCACTATCATCCACTGGATGCTGTGAACGATATCTCTGAGATTCATCTCCCTGGCCTTTGATCGTTGCATCTACTGGATGCTGCGAACGATATCTCTGAGATTCATCTCCCTGGCCTGTGATCGTTGCATCTACTGGATGCTGTGAACGATAACTCTGAGATTCATCTCCCTGGGCTGTGATCGTTGCATCTTCTCCATGTTGTAAACGATAACTCTTAGATTCATCTCCCTGGCCTGTGATCGTTGCATCTGCTGGATGCTGTGAACGATATCTCTGAGATTCATCTCCCTGGCCTGTTATCGTAGCTTCTACTGGATGCCGTGAACGATAACGCTGAGATTCATCTCCCAGGCCTGTGATCGTGGCATCAACTGGATGCTGTGAACGATATCTCTGAGATTCATCTCCCTGGCGTGTGATCGTTGCATCTACTGGATGCTGTGAACGATATCTATGAGATTCATCTCCCTGGTCTGTGATCGTTGCATCTACTGGATGTTGTGAACAATATCTCTGAGATTCATCTCCCTGCCCTGTGATCGTTGCATTTACTGTATGCTGTGAACGATATCTCTGAGATTCATCTCCCTGGCCTGTGTTCGTTGCATCTACTGTATGCTGTGAACGATATCTCTGAGATTCATCTCCCTGGCCTTTGATCGTTGCAGCTACTAGATGCTGTGAGCGATAACTCTGAGATTCATCTCCCTGGCCTTTGATCGTTGCATCTGCTGGATGCTGTGAACGATATTTCTGAGATTCATCTCCCTGGCCTGTGATCGTTGCATCTGCTGGATGCTGTGAGCGATAACTCTGAGATTCATCTCCCTAGGCTGTGATCGTTGCATCTTCTCGATGTTGTAAACGGCCGGGAGCCAACAGAGAAAGAGATAATATATTCTGAAACACGTTTTCTCTCAAATATCTTATGTACAGACCTGAGGTGTGTTGCCCGAGTATATGCAGGGTGTGGCGCGCTGTGGAAGTGTTGCCCACGTATGTGCAGGGTGTGGCGCGCTGTTGAAGTGTTGCTCACGTATATGCAGGGTGTGGCGCGCTGAAGTGCGTTGAAGTAAGCGTTGAAGAATGTGCACTAGAGTGTTTAAGAGTGTATATTAGAGTGTGTTGAAGTAAGAACGTGTTGAAGAGTGTGCATTAGAGTGTGTTTAAGAGTGTGCATTAGAGTGTGTTGAAGTGATGTTTTGTGTGTGTGTCTTGAAGTGAATGTTTTGTGTGTGTGTTGAAGTGAATGTTTTGTGTGTGTGTTGAAGTGATGTTTTGTGTGTGTGTGTTGAAGTGATGTTTTGTGTGTGTGTGTTGAAGTGATGTTTTGTGTGTGTGTGTTGAAGTGATGTTTTGTGTGTGTGTGTTGAAGTGATGTTTTGTGTGTGTGTGTTG
>NC_091293.1:35395859-35418359 GCF_038502225.1 Cherax quadricarinatus | reverse complement strand
CAATACACACAACTCTCTTCCCTCTGGCAGATCATTCACATATTTCAGAAACGACAGTAGTTCCATTACTGGATATCATGCTTGTTACCCTCACTCATCCTCTACCTTCCTCTCCTACAATCACTTTTGCTATCTTTGATGTGGTCTTTTTTCCCACTGGAGAATATTTTTTGCTTTCTATGTCTGATGTTCCAGTTTCTGTAACCATCTGTGTAAGACACTTTCTTGTCATCAAGAAATATTACATCTGTCCATCCTCCTTTTTTATATTATTTATCTGATAATTATAGATTTCCATCGTTTTGGTGAGATAGCACTTGCCAGCCCTGAAACTATGATGATTTTCTCTGATGAATTCCTTCCTTTCTCAGCATTCCAACACTCTTCCTAACAATCGTCTCCAGAGTGTCTGAGATTATACGTCAGAAATACTAACCTGCAGTTTAGTGGTTTCTCTCTAGCTTCTTGCTGGAATATTGGTACCACATTAACAATTTTCAGGTTTTTACACAATGACTTGACGAAGTTCTATATACAATTATACGTTGTCGCAATAAAAGTTTGCACATCACCTGTTTTTTTTTACTTTTGTAAAGTTGTAATCTCGTCTCAGCTCAGTTCAAAGTCCACACTGTCTACTATACATTATACTCCTTCTTTCCAAGATGTTTCCTATAAAAATCCTCTAAGAGGTAGGTACCTGTTTTTTAATAGGTGAATAGGGGTAGCCGATATCTTGTCCCATCTGGGAATCGAACCTTCGGCTGTGAACCAAATGTTGTAAACCCTTGCAATATGCTTACACAGTAGTTCTGCCCATTCTTTCAGTAACCTGGGGATACATTGACAGGTCTCGTGGCTGTTGTTGTGTTCTGCTCCTGTAATAACTTCATTACGTACTGTGTAATATCTTCAGTACCAGATTTTCTCTCACTTAACTTCCACTCTACGTTATCATACACCTCTTTATAGAAACAAAAAGTCCCTAAAACTTCTGTTAAGTTCCTCACACACTTGCCCGTAATCTTTCTTGATCTTCCAGAGTCATCTTCCTTCTTAAGCCGATGTGTATTAATTTCTAATCCGTTTTCTCCTTTGATAATGTCATTCTCAACTTTTATTAATACTTTTGCGAAACAATTTCTTACTCTCCTGCTTATGTCTCTCCTTTATGGCCCCAATCTGGCTCGGTAGTTTATCTTTGCTCTGTTACATTGGTCCTCCTAAAGCCATTTATTGTTTTAGGTTTCTTCTCCCCGTGTTTCATATATATCTTACTTTAGCTTCTTAGTCCTTCGTAATAAGACCATCCACCATTTGTGTCTCTCATGTGTGTTAGTTGTCATACTGTGTATTGAAGTGAATTTCTTAGTATTGATGGATGTGTTAGGGTAATGAGTGAAGTGTCACAGAACGTGTTAAAGTATTACAATTACATCACTTTTTTCTTCCTTTTTATTTTTGGAAGGTTATAAATGACCATAATTTTTAAAGGGGTGGACCGGTAAGCCAGCGGAAGGCCTCGGTCAGATGACCAAAAGCTCCAAAGGCGGGTCATCATCTGACTAAGACCCGCGTCAGGAAACATTTGTCCTGTTTCCTGACGAACCTTACCTAACCTAACCTAACCTAGTATTACAACATTCTGGGTATATGTGTTGAAGATTCTTGTTGTGTTGAAGTGCATTATAGTGTTGAAGTTCGTTAGAATGTGTTGAAGGGAGTAAGTATATTGAGAGCACACGTAAGCTTAACCGAACGTAATAATGCTGTGGAAAGAATAAAACAGTTTCGATTTTGGTGCTAAATATGATATCGGTCAATCCATGAACTACTTCTTGTGTGGTGAGAAGTCCGACCCCACACAGTCCTGAGAAGTCCGACCCAACACAGTCCTGAGAAGTCCGACCCCACACAGTCCTGAGAAGTCCGACCCAACACAGTCCTGAGAAGTCCGACCCAACACAGTCCTGAGAAGTCACACTCTCCTGAGAAGTCCGACCCACACAGTCCTGAGAAGTCCCACTCTACACAGTCCTGAGAAGTCCCACCAACACAGTCCTGAGAAGTCCCACTCTACACACTCCTGAGAAGTCCTGAGAAGTCCCACTCACAGTCCTGAGAAGTCCCATTCAACACAGTCCTGAAAAGTCTCAACCAACAGAGTCCTGAGATATCCCACTCAACACAGTCCTGAGAAGTCCTACCCAACACAGTCTTGAGAAGTCCGACCCAACACAGTCCTGAGAAGTCCGACCCAACACAGTCCTGAGAAGTCCGACCCAACACAGTCCTGAGAAGTCCGACCCAACACAGTCCTGAGAAGTCCGACCCAACACAGTCCTGAGAAGTCCCACTCAACACAGTCCTGAGAAGTCCCACTCTACACAGTCCTGAGAAGTCCCACTCAACACAGTCCTGAGAAGTCCCACTCTACACAGTCCTGAGAAGTCCCACTCAACACAGTCCTGAGAAGTCCCACTCAACACAGTCCTGAGAAGTCCCACTCAACACAGTCCTGAGAAGTCCCACTCTACACAGTCCTGAGAAGTCCCACTCAACACAGTCCTGAGAAGTCCCACTCAACACAGTCCTGAGAAGTCCCACTCTACACAGTCCTGAGAAGTCCCACTCAACACAGTCCTGAGAAGTCCCACTCTACACAGTCCTGAGAAGTTCCACTCTACACAGTCCTGAGAAGTCCCACTCGACACAGTCCTGAGAAGTCCCACTCAACACAGTCCTGAGAAGTCCGACCCAACACAGTCCTGAGAAGTCCCACTCAACACAGTCCTGAGAAGTCCCACTCAACACAGTCCTGAGAAGTCCCACTCGACACAGTCTTGAGAAGTCCGACCCAACACAGTCCTGAGAAGTCCCACTCAACACAGTCCTGAGAAGTCCCACTCAACACAGTCCTGAGAAGTCCCACTCAACACAGTCCTGAGTCCTGAGAAGTCCCTGAGAAGTCCTACCCAACACAGTCCTGACTCCTGAGAAGTCCCACTCAGCACAGTCCTGAGAAAAATCACCCAACACAGTCCTGAGAAGTCTCAACCACAGTCCTGAGAAGTCCCACTCTAGAAGTCCCACAGTCCTGAGAAGTCCCACTCCTGAGAAGTCCCACAGTCCTGAGAAGTCCCACTCAACACCTGAGAAGTCCCACCCAACACAGTGTCCAAAAAAGTCCTACCCAGCAGAAGTCCCACTCCTGAGAAGTCACAGTCCTGAGAAGTCCGACCCAACACAGTGAGAAGTCCCACTCTACACAGTCCTGAGAAGTCCCACTCAACACAGTCCTGAGAAGTCCCACTCTACACAGTCCTGAGAAGTCCCACTCAACACAGTCCTGAGAAGTCCGACCCCACACAGTCCTGAGAAGTCCCACTCTACACAGTCCTGAGAAGTTCCACTCTACACAGTCCTGAGAAGTCCCACTCGACACAGTCCTGAGAAGTCCCACTCAACACAGTCCTGAGAAGTCCCACTCTACACAGTCCTGAGAAGTTCCACTCTACACAGTCCTGAGAAGTCCCACTCTACACAGCCCTGAGAAGTCCCACTCGACACAGTCCTGAGAAGTCCCACTCTACACAGTCCTGAGAAGTTCCACTCTACACAGTCCTGAGAAGTCCCACTCAACACAGTCCTGAGAAGTCCCACTCGACACAGTCCTGAGAAGTCCCACTCAACACAGTCCTGAAAAGTCTCAACCAACAGAGTCCTGAGATATCCCACTCAACACAGTCCTGAGAAGTCTTGAGAAGTCCGACCCAACACAGTCCTGAGAAGTCCCACTCAACACAGTCCTGAGAAGTCCCACTCAACACAGTCCTGAGAAGTCCCACTCAACACAGTCCTGAGAAGTCCCACTCAACACAGTCCTGAGAAGTCCCACTCAACACAGTCCTGAGAAGTCCCACTCAACACAGTCCTGAGAAGTCCCACTCAACACAGTCCTGAGAAGTCCCACTCAACACAGTCCTGAAAAGTCTCAACCAACAGAGTCCTGAGATATCCCACTCAACACAGTCCTGAGAAGTCCTACCCAACACAGTCCTGAGAAGTCCGAACCAACACAGTCCTGAGAAGTCCCACTCAGCACAGTCCTGAGAAAAATCACCCAACACAGTCCTGAGAAGTCTCAACCAACAGAGTCCTGAGAAGTCCCACTCAACACAGTAATGAGAAGTCTCAACCAACAGAGCCCTGAGAAGTCCCACTCAACACAGTCCTGAAAAGTATCACCCAACACAGTCCTGAGAAGTCTCAACCAACAGAATCCTGAGAAGTCCCACTCAACACGGTCCTGAGAAGTCCGACCCAACACAGTCCTGAGAAGTCCGACCCAACACAGTCCTGAGAAATCCGACCCAACACAGTCCTGAGAAGTCACACCCAACACAGTCCTGGGAAGTCCCACTCAACACAGTTCTGGGAAGTCCCACCCAACATAGTCCTGAGAAGTCCCACCCAACACAGTCCTGAGAAGTCCCACCCAACACAGTCCTGAAAAGTCCCAACCAACACAGTTCTTGGTAGTCCCACCAAACAACAGTCCTGAAAAGTCCCACACAACACAGTCCTGGGAAGTCCTACCCAACACAGTCCTGAGAAGTCCCAACCAACACAGTCCTGAGAAGTCCCACGCAACACCAGTCTTGAAAAGTCCCAACCAACACAGTCCTGAGAAGTCCCACCCAACACAGTCCTGAGAAGTCCCACCCAACACAGTCCTGAGAAGTCCCAACCAACACAGTCCTTGGTAGTCCCACCAAACAACAGTCCTGAAAAGTCCCACACAACACAGTCCTGGGAAGTCCTACCCAACACAGTCCTGAGAAGTCCCAACCAACACAGTCCTGAGAAGTCCCACGCAACACCAGTCTTGAAAAGTCCCAACCAACACAGTCCTGAGAAGTCCCACCCAACACAGTTCTGAGAAGTCCCACCAAACACAGTCCTGAGAAGTCCCACCCAACACAGTCCTGAGAAGTCCCACCCAACACAGTCCTGAGAAGTCCAACCTAACACCAGTCCAAAAAAGTCCTACCCAGCACAGTCCTGGGAAGTCCCACCCAACACAGTCCTGAGAAGTCCCAACCAACAGAGTCCTGAGATATCCCACTCAACACAGTCCTGAGAAGTCCTACCCAACACAGTCCTGAGAAGTCCGACCCAACACAGTCCTGAGAAGTCCCACTCAGCACAGTCCTGAGAAAAATCACCCAACACAGTCCTGAGAAGTCTCAACCAACAGAGTCCTGAGAAGTCCCACTCAACACAGTCCTGAGAGGTCTCAACCAACAGAGTCCTGAGAAGTCCCACTCAACACAGTCCTGAGAAGTCCGACCCAACACAGTCCTGAGAAGTCCCACTCAACACAGTCCTGAGAAGTCCCACTCAACACAGTCCTGAGAAGTCCCACTCAACACAGTCCTGAGAAGTCCCACTCAACACAGTCCTAAGAAGTCCGACCCAACACAGTCCTGAGAAGTCTCAACCAACAGAATCCTGAGAAGTCCCACTCAACACGGTCCTGAGAAGTCTGACCCAACACAGTCCTGAGAAGTCCGACCCAACACAGTCCTGGGAAGTCCCGCCCAACACAGTCCTGGGAAGTCCCACCCAACACAGTCCTGAGAAGTCCTACCTAACACAGTCCTGAGAAGTCCCACCCAACTCAGTCCTGAGAAGTCCCACCCAACACAATCCTGAGAAGCCCCACCCAACACAGTCCTGAGAAGTCCCACCCAACTCAGTTTTGAGAAGTCCCACCTAACACAGTCCTGAGAAGTCCCACTCAACACAGTTCTGGGAAGTCCCACCCAACATAGTCCTGAGAAGTCCCACCCAACACAGTCCTGAGAAGTCCCAACCAACACAGTCCTGAAAAGTCCCAGCCAACACAGTCCTGGGAAGTCCCACCAAACAACAGTCCTGAAAAGTCCCGCACAACACAGTCCCGCACAACACAGTCTTGGGAAGTCCTACCCAACACAGTCCTGAGAAGTCCCAACCAACACAGTCCTGAGAAGTCCCACGCAACACCAGTCTTGAAAAGTCCCAACCAACACAGTCCTGAGAAGTCCCACCCAGCACAGTCCTGAGAAGTCCCACCAAACACAGTCCTGAGAAGTCCCACCCAACACAGTCCTGAGAAGTCCCACCCAACACAGTCCTGAGAAGTCCCACCCAACACAGTCCTGAAAAGTCCCAACCAACACAGTCCTGAGAAGTCCCACCCAACACCAGTCCAAAAAAGTCCTACCCAGCACAGTCCTGGGAAGTCCCACCCAACACAGTCCTGAGAAGTCCCAACCAACACAGTCCTGAGAAGTTTCACCCAACACCAGTCCTGAAAAGCCCCACCCAACACAGTAATGGTAAGTCCCACCCAAAACAGTCCTGAGAAGTCCCAACCAACACAGTCCTGAGAAGTCCCACCCAGCACAGTCCTGCGAAATCCCACCCAACACAGTCCTGAGAAGTCCCACCCAACACAGTCCTGAAGAGTCCCACCCAACACAGTCCTGTGAAGTCCCACTCAACACAGTCCTGGGAAGTCCCACCCAACACCAGTCCTGAAAAGTCCTACCGAACACAGTCCTGAGAAATCCCACCCAACACAGTCCTGGGAAATCCCACCCAACACAGTCCTGTGAAGTCCCACCCAACACAGACCTGAGAAATCCCACCCAACACAGCCCTGAGAAGCCCCAACCAACACAGTCCTGAGAAGTCCCACCCAGCAGAGTCCTGAGAAATCCCACCTAACACAGTCCTGGGAAGTCCCACCCAACACAGTCCTGAGAAGTCCCACCCAACACAGTCCTGAGAAGTCCCAACCAACACAGTCCTGAGAAGTCCCACCCAACACAGTTATGAGAAATCCCACCCAACACAGTCCTGAGAAGTCCCACCCAACACAGTCCTGGAGAAGTCCCACCCAACACAATCCTGAGAAGCCCCACCCAACACAGTCCTGAGAAGTCCCACCCAACACAGACCTGAGAAGTCCCACCCAACTCAGTTTTGAGAAGTCCCACCTAACACAGTCCTGAGAAGTCCCACTCAACACAGTTCTGGGAAGTCCCACCCAACATAGTCCTGAGAAGTCCCACCCAACACAGTCCTGAGAAGTCCCACCCAACACAGTCCTGAGAAGTCCCACCCAACACAGACCTGAGAAGTCCCACCCAACACAGTCCTGAAAAGTCCCAGCCAACACAGTCCTGGGAAGTCCCACCAAACAACAGTCCTGAAAAGTCCCGCACAACACAGTCCTGGGAAGTCCTACCCAACACAGTCCTGAGAAGTCCCACGCAACACCAGTCTTGAAAAGTCCCAACCAACACAGTCCTGAGAAGTCCCACCAAACACAGTCCTGAGAAGTCCCACCCAACACAGTCCTGAAAAGTCCCAACCAACACAGTCCTGAGAAGTCCCACCCAACACCAGTCCAAAAAAGTCCTACCCAGCACAGTCCTGGGAAGTCCCACCCAACACAGTCCTGAGAAGTCCCACCCAACACAGTCCTGAAAAGTCCCAACCAACACAGTCCTGAGAAGTCCCACCCAACACCAGTCCAAAAAAGTCCTACCCAGCACAGTCCTGGGAAGTCCCACCCAACACAGTCCTGAGAAGTCCCAACCAACACAGTCCTGAGAAGTCTCACCCAACACCAGTCCTGAAAAGCCCCACCCAACAAAGTAATGGTAAGTCCCACCCAAAACAGTCCTGAGAAGTCCCAACCAACACAGTCCTGAGAAGTCCCACCCAACACAGTCCTGGGAAATCCCACCCAACACAGTCCTGTGAAGTCCCACCCAACACAGACCTGAGAAATCCCACCCAACACAGCCCTGAGAAGCCCCAACCAACACAGTCCTGAGAAGTCCCACCCAGCAGAGTCCTGAGAAATCCCACCTAACACAGTCCTGGGAAGTCCCACCCAACACAGTCCTGAGAAGTCCCACCCAACACAGTCCTGAGAAGTCCCAACCAACACAGTCCTGAGAAGTCCCTCCCAACACAGTTATGAGAAATCCCACCCAACACAGTCCTGAGAAGTCCCACCCAACACAGTCCTGGAGAAGTCCCAACCAACACAGTCCTGCGAAATTCCACCCAACGCAGTCCTGAGAATTCACAACCAACACATTTCTGAGAAGTCCCTCCCAACACAGACCTGAGAACTCCCACAAACACAGTCCTGAGAAATCCCACACAACACAGTCCTGAGAAGTCCCACCCAACACAATCCTGAGAAGTCCCACCCAACACAGTCCTGAGAAGTCCCACCCAACACAGACCTGAGAAGTCCTACAATCACAGTCCGTAGAAATCCCACCCAACACAGTCCTGTGAAGTCCCACCCAACACAGACCTGAGAAATCCCACCCAACACAGCCCTGAGAAGCCCCAACCAACACAGTCCTGAGAAGTCCCACCCAGCAGAGTCCTGAGAAATCCCACCTAACACAGTCCTGGGAAGTCCCACCCAACACAGTCCTGAGAAGTCCCACCCAACACAGTCCTTAGAAGTCCCAACCAACACAGTCCTGAGAAGTCCCACCCAACACAGTCCTGAGAAGTCCCACCCAACACAGTCCTGGAGAAGTCCCAACCAACACAGTCCTGCGAAATTCCACCCAACGCAGTCCTGAGAATTCACAACCAACACATTTCTGAGAAGTCCCTCCCAACACAGACCTGAGAACTCCCACAAACACAGTCCTGAGAAATCCCACACAACACAGTCCTGAGAAGTCCCACCCAACACAATCCTGAGAAGTCCCACCCAACACAGTCCTGAGAAGTCCCACCCAACACAGACCTGAGAAGTCCCACAATCACAGTCCGTAGAAATCCCACCCAACACAGTCCTGTGAAGTCCCACCCAACACAGTCCTGAGAAGTCCCACCCAACACAGACCTGAGAAGTCCCACAAACACAGTCCTTAGAAATCCCACCCAACACTGTCCTGAGAAGTCCCACCCAACACAGACCTGAGAAGTCCCACACAACACAGTCCTGAAAAGTCCCACGCAAGACAGACCTGAGAAGTCCCACACAACACAGTCCTGAGAAGTCCCACCCAAGACAGACCTGAGAAGTCCCACAGAACACAGTCCTGAGAAGTCTCACCCAACACAGTCCTCAGAAGTCCCACCCAGCACAGTCCTGAGAAGTCCCTCCCAACACAGTCCTGAGAAGTTCCACCCAACACAGACCTGAAAAGTCCCACCCAACACAGTCTTAAGAAGTCCCACCCAACACAGTCTTGAGAAGTCCCACCCAACATTGTCTTGAGAAGCCTCACCCAAACACAGACTGGAGAAGCCTCACCTAAGCACTGACTTGACAATCAAAGCAACACTGGAGTTGATAAATTAGACACAGGTGCAACACTTGTGTATCTGTATACTTTTCAAGATTGATGGACTGACTACATCGATGCAAGACTGAGGGACTGATTCTTTAAACTCCTCATGTTCTTCACCATTCTCCTTTGTATGGACTGATGAAGCCACTGTGTGGCGAAACGTTTCCTCAATAAATATACCCAATTTATCAACTTGTCGGTTCTCTGAACCATTCATCTACATTCCTGTCTGACACAGCAACATCTTTGGATCTTAATACAGGAAATTCTTCACTTGCCTAACCCTTGGGCATGACCTACTTCCACATTGGACAAGTGTGACACCACCTACGACTGCTGCACCTCTCCTGCCTACAGTATATAAGCCACTTCTTCATACATATACTGTATACTTTTCAAAATAGATGGACTGACTATATCGACTCAAGGCTGAGGGACTGATTACCTCAAACTCCTCCTGTTCATCACCATTCTCCTTTGTATGGACTGATGAAGCCACTGTGTGGCGAAACGTTTCCTCATTATGGATACCCAAGTGTTGCACATGTGTCTAATTTGTCAACTTGTAGGTTCTCTGAACCATTCATCTACGTTACTGGAGTATTTATACCTTGGTACAGGAGGAAAAAACAACGCACGCGTACTTCAAGCATCTCCATCACACCTACCTCCAGCATCCCCACCCCACTTACCTCCAGCATCCCCACCACACCTACCTCCAGCATCCCCATCCCACCTACCTCCAGCATCCCCACCCCACCAACCTCCAGCTTCCCCACCACACCTACCTCCAGCATCCCCACCCCACCTACCTCCAGCATCCCCACCCCACCTACCTCCAGCATCCCCACCCCACCTACCTCCAGCATCCCCACCCCACCTACCACCAGCAACCCCACCCCACCTACCTCCAGCATCCCCACCCCACCTACCTCCAGCATCCCCATCCCACCTACCTCCAGCATCCCCACCCCACCTACCTCCAGCATCCCCACCGCACCTACCTCCAGCATCCCCACCCCACCTACCTCCAGCATCCCCACCCCACCTACCACCAGCATCCCCCCCCCACCTACCTCCAGCATCCCCACACCACCTACCTCCAGCATCCCCACCACACCTACCTCCAGCATCCCCACACCACCTACCTCCAGCATCCCCACCCCACCTACCTCCAGCATCCCCACCACACCTACCTCCAGCTTCCCCACCACCCCTACCTCCCGCATCCCCACCCCACCTACCTCCAGCATCCCCACCCCACCTACCTCCAGCATCCCCACCCCACCTACCTCCAGCATCCCCACCCCACCTACCTCCAGCATCCCCACCCCACCTACCTCCCGCATCCCCACCCCACCTACCTCCAGCATCCCCACCCCACCTACCTCCAGCATCCCCACCCCACCTACCTCCAGCATCCCCACCCCACCGACCTCCAGCATCCCCACACCACCGACCGCCAGCATCCCCACCCCACCTACCTCCAGCATCCCCACCCCACCTACCTCCAGCATCCCCACACCACCTACCTCCAGCATCCCCACCACACCTACCTCCAGCATCCCCACCCCACCTACCTCCAGCATCCCCACACCACCTACCTCCAGCATCCCCACCCCACCTACCTCCAGCATCCCCACCCCACCTACCTCCAGCTTCCCCACCACACCTACCTCCAGCATCCCCACCCCACCTACCTCCAGCTTCCCCACCCCACCTACCTCCAGCATCCCCACCCCACCTACCTCAAGCATCCCCACCCCACCTACCTCCAGCATCCCCACACCACCTACCTCCAGCATCCCCACCCCACCTACCTCCAGCTTCCCCACCCCACCTACCTCCAGCATCCCCACCCCACCTACCTCCAGCATCCACACCCCACCTACCTCCAGCTTCCCCACCACACCTACCTCCAGCATCCCCACCCCACCTACCTCCAGCATCCCCACCCCACCTACCTCCAGCTTCCCCACCACACCTACCTCCAGCATCCCCACCCCACCTACCTCCAGCATCCCCACTCCACCTACCTCCAGCATCCCCACCCCACCTACCTCCAGCATCCCCACCCCACCTACCTCCAGCTTCCCCACCACACCAACCACCAGCAACCCCACCCCACCTACCTCCAGCATCCCCACCCCACCTACCTCCAGCATCCCCACCCCACCTACCTCCAGCATCCTCAACCCACCTACCTCCAGCTTCCCCACCACACCTACCTCCAGCATCCCCACCCCACCTACCTCCAGCTTCCCCACCCCACCTACCTCCAGCATCCCCACCACACCTACCTCCAGCTTCCCCACCACACCTACCTCCAGCATCCCCACCCCACCTACCTCCAGCTTCCCCACCACACCTACCTCCAGCATCCCCACCACACCTACCTCCAGCATCCCCACCACACCTACCTCAAGCATCCCCACCCCACCTACCTCCAGCATCCCGACCACACTTACCTCCAGTATCCCCACCACATCTACCTCCAGTATCCTCACCACACCTACCTCCAGCATCCCCACACCACCTACCTCCAGCATCCCCACCCCACCTACCTCCAGCTTCCCCACCCCACCTACCTCCAGCATCCCCACCCCACCAACCTCCCGCATCCACACCACACCTACCTCCAGCATCCCCACCACACCTACCTCCAGCATCCCCACCCCACCTACCTCCAGCATCCCCACCCCACCTACCTCCAGCTTCCCCACCACACCTACCTCCAGCATCACCACCCCCCCGACCTCCAGCATCACCACCCCACCTACCTCCAGCATCCCCACCCCACCTACCTCCAGCATCCCCACCCCACCTACCTCCAGCTTCCCCACCACACCTACCTCCAGCATCCCCACCCCACCTACCTCCAGCATCCCCACCCCACCTACCTCCAGCATCCCCACCCCACCTACCTCCAGCATCCTCAACCCACCTACCTCCAGCTTCCCCACCACACCTACCTCCAGCATCCCCACCCCACCTACCTCCAGCTTCCCCACCCCACCTACCTCCAGCATCCCCACCACACCTACCTCCAGCTTCCCCACCACACCTACCTCCAGCATCCCCACCCCACCTACCTCCAGCTTCCCCACCACACCTACCTCCAGCATCCCCACCACACCTACCTCCAGCATCCCCACCACACCTACCTCAAGCATCCCCACCCCACCTACCTCCAGCATCCCCACCACACTTACCTCCAGTATCCCCACCACATCTACCTCCAGTATCCTCACCACACCTACCTCCAGCATCAACACCACACCTACCTCCAGCATCCCCACCACACCTACCTCCAGCATCCCCACCGCACATGCCTCCAGCATCCCCAACACATCTACCTCCAGCATCCCCACCACACCTACCTCCAGCATCCCCACCCCACCTTCCTCCAGTATCCTCACCACACCTACCTCAAGCATCCCCAACACACCTGCCTCCAGCATCCCCACCACACCTACCTCCAGTATTCCCACCACACCTACCTCCAGTATCCCCACCACACTTACCTCCAGCATCCCCACCACACCTGCCTCCAGCATCCCCACCACACCTACCTCCAGCATCAACACCACACCTGCCTCCAGCATCCCTACCACACCTACCTCCAGCATCCCCACCACACTTACCTCCAGCATCCCCACCACACCTACCTCCAGCATCAACACCACACCTGCTTCCAGCATCCCCACCACACCTGCCTCCGGCATCCCCATCACACCTACCTCCAGCATCGCCACCACACCTACCTCAAGCATCCCCACCACTCCTACCTCCAGCATCCCCACCACACCTTCCTCCAGCATCCCCACCGCACCTACCCCCAGCATCCCCACCACACCTACCTCCAGCATCCCCACCCCACCTACCTCCAGCATCCCCACCACACCTACCTCCAGCATCCCCACCACACCTACCTCCAGCATCCCCACCACACCTACCTCCAGCATCCCCACCACGCCTACCTCCAGCATCCCCACCACACCTGCCTCCAGCATCTCCACCACACCTACCTCCAGCATCCCCACCCCACCTACCTCCAGCACCCCCACCACACCTACCTCCAGCATCCCCACCACACCTACCTCCAGCATCCCCACCACACCTACCTCCAGCACCCCCACCACACCTGCCTCCAGCATCCCCACCACACCTACCTCCAGCATCCCCACCACACCTGCCTCCAGCATCCCCACACCTACCTCCAGCACCCCCACCACACCTGCCTCCAGCATCCCCACCACACCTGCCTCCAGCATCCCCACCACACCTACCTCCAGCACCCCCACCACACCTGCCTCCAGCATCCCCACCACACCTACCTCCAGCACCCCCACCACACCTGCCTCCAGCATCCCCACCACACCTGCCTCCAGCGTCCCCACCACACCTGCCTCCAGCATCCCCACCACACCTGCCACAACCTCCTCACACATCTCCCCCCACACCCCGCAATGTCCTAAGTGTCATGCATGAGAACTGATTCATTGCCCTCATTGCCACATCTCTAGAACCTACCAAGCCTTCAAGTCAGGGATAAACAAGCCAGGTAACCCGCCTCATGAGTTCTGGCATCACTGCAACTAGTCAAGTCCTCCTGAAGGAATTCCAGGAATTCACCACATAGCACTCTCTTATCCTCAACCTTCAATTTGTGGACCTTGCTGAAGAGGACTCGGCAGAGCTGGGACCTAATGAAGGGTCTAGGGCAAGAGAGGGCTATCCCACGGGCAGCCACTTGGGTGAAAGTCCTCTGTGGAGGCCCTCGTGAAGAAGGGCCATGAGGGCCCAGGTGCAATAGGGCCATGCGGACCTCTGGGAGGGTTGGAGCAATGAACGTATTTGGTGCCATAAATGACCGGACGGGTTCCTCGGGACGCTTTTACTAACTTAAATGGAATTTGTGGCACAAATATGGCCGCCAGATGGTGCTGCTGACTGTCATGATGGTGACTGTCATGGTGGTGACTGTCATGGTGGTGACTGTCATGGTGTTGACTGTCATGGTGGTGACTGTCATGGTGGCGACTGTCATGGTGGCGACTGTCATGGTGGCGACTGTCATGGTGTTGACTGTCATGGTGGTGATTGTCATGGTGGTGACTGTCATGATGGTAACTGTCATGGTGGTGGCTGTCATGGTGGTGACTGTCATGGTGGTGACTGTCATGATGTTGACTGTCATGGTGATGACTGTCATGGTGGCGGCTGTCATGGTGGTAACTGTCATGGTGGTGACTGTCATGTATTGGGGTGGCTGTCATGGTGACGACTGTCATGGTGGCGACTGTCATGGTGACGACTGTCATGGTGGTGACTGTCATGGGGATGGCTGTCATGGTGGTGACTGTCATGATGGTAACTGTCATGGTGCTGTGGCGACGAGGTTATCGTGCTAGTGAAGCTGTCATGGTGGTGGTGACGATCATGGTGGTGATGCTGTTATGGTAACGTCAGCCAAACTGTTAGGAAGTCAGCTGTGTAATGTCATGCAATATCTCGAATGCTGATTCTTTCAGTATGTGCTGACGTTGCTTCAGTCATTATCGGTTGACGATTCAATGCAGTGAAAATAGATCGGTGTCAGCATGTTAATATGTATAGGACGATAGATCGGTGTCAGCCTGTTAATATGTATAGGAAGATAGATCGGTGTCAGCATGTTAATATGTATAGGACGATAGATCGGTGTCAGCCTGTTAATATGTATAGGACGATAGATCGGTGTCAGCCTGTTAGTATGTACAGGACGATAGATCGGTGTCAGCCTGTCAATAGTTGATAAATCATTGTCAGTCAGACAGTGCAAGATGATAGCTCAGTGTCAGTCTGACTATACGAGATGACAGCTCAGTGTCATCCTTTCAATACAAGATGATAGCTCAGTGGTCAGCCTGTTAGTACAAGAGGATGGCTCGGTGTCAGCACAAGATGATAGCACAGTGTCAGCCTGTGAATACAAGATAGCTCAATGTCATCCTGTCAACAGAAAACGGTAGACTGTCAATCGACGGATTCGAATATGACATTGTGTATATGGACTTCAGTAAGGTTTTCGACAGAGTTCCACATCAGAGGCTGTTGAGGAAACTTAAGGCACACTGAATAGGAGGAGAAATTTTTTCCTGGACAGAGGCATGGTTGACAAATAACCAGCAGAGAGTTTGCATAAATGGGGAGAAATCAGAATGGGGTACGTCACAAGCGGTGTTTCACAGGGGTCAGTGTTGGGCCCGTTGTAGTTCACAATTTGCATAAACGACATAAATGAGGGAATAAATAGCGACATAAGCAAATTTGCTGATGACACCAAAATTGGCCGTCCAATTCATTCTAATGAGGACACTAGAGCACTCCAGGATGATTTGAATAGACTGATACAATGGTCGGAGAAATGGCAGATGCAGTTTAACATAGACAAATGCAAAGTTCTAATGTTGGACAGGAAAATAACCATGCCACATATAAACTAAATAATGTAGATCTTGATATTACTGATTGCGATAAGGATTTAGGAGTTCTGGTGAGTAGTAATCTGAAACCACGACAACAGTGCATTAGTGTTCGCAATAAAGCTAACAGAATCCTTGGCTTCGTATCAGGAAGTATAATTAATGGAAGTCTTCGGGATGTTCTTCAACTCTATATATCCTTGGTTAGGCCTCATTTAGATTATGCTGCACAGTTCTAGTCACTGTATTACAGAATGGATATAAATGCACTGGGAAACGTACAGAGGAGGATGACAAAGTTGGTCCCATGTATCAGAAATCTTCCCTATGAGGATAGACTGAGGGCCCTGAATCTGCACTCTCTCGAAAGGCGTAGAATTAGGGGGGATATGATTGAGGTGTATAATTGGAAAACAGGAATCTACCTGGAGTCTACCTGGAGGGTATTCCGGGGATCAACGCCCCTGCGGCCCGGTCCACGACCAGGCCTCCCGGTGGATCAGGGACTGATCAACGAGGCTGTTACTGCTGGCCGCACGCAGTCCAACGTACGAACCACAGCCCGGCTGATCCGGCACCAACTTTAGATATCTGTCCAACTCTCTCTAATTGAAGACAATCAGGGGGTCTACTGGTAATGCCCCTTATGGCTGGTGGGAGGCTGCTGAACAGTCTTGGGCACCGGACACTTATTGTGTTTTCTCTTAGTGTACAAGTGACGCGCCTATTTTTCACTGGGGATATGTTGCATCGCCTCCCAAGTCATTTGTTTTCGTAGGTAGTGGTTTCTGTGTGCATATTAGGAACCAATCCCTCCAGAATCTTCCAGGTGTATATTATGATATATCTCTCTCGCCTGCGCTTCAGTGAGTACAAGTCAAGTGCAGTAAAGGTTCTCTGTACATTCTGTAGATCTGCAATTTCACCTGCCTTGAATGGGGATGTAATGTACAGCAGTATTCCAGCCTAGAGAGAACAAGTGATTTAAAAAGGATCATCATAGGCTTAGCATCTCTTGTCTTGAATGTTCTCATTATCCATCCTATCAGTTTCCTAGCAGATGTGATAGTGGCATTGTTGTGGTCCTTTAAGGTGAGGTCTTCGGACATTACCACACCCAGGTCCTGCACATTACTTTTCCGCTCTATTGTGTAATTAGAGTTTGTAGTATACTCAGTCCTAGTTATTATTTCCTCCAGTTTTCCATAACGGAGTAGTTGGAATTTGTCTTCATTGAACATCATATTGTTCTCTGTTGCCCATTGGAAAACTTGGTTTATATCTTCTTGGAGCTTTGCCGTGTGCTCAATGGATGACTCTCTCATGCAGATCCTAGTATCGTCTGCAAAGGATGATACAGTCCATACCACGGGTGGGGTTAGAACCCACGATCAGAGAGTCACAAAACTCCAGACCGACGCGGTAGCCACTGGGTCAGCTGGCTACAATAAGATTAATCCAACTAGGTATATTTCTATGGTGTAGAAATATACCTAGTTGGATGAATCTTATTGTAGCCAGCTGGCCCAGTGGCTAACGCGTTGGTCTGGAGTTTTGTTTTGTGACTCTCTGATCGCGGGTTCTAACCCCACTCATGGTATGGTTTGTTTGCAATCGTGTCATTACGATTTCGTGAGTGATGATACAGTGCTATATGGTTTACATCTCTGTCTATGTCTGATATGAAAATGAGGAATAGGATGGGGGGGGGGAAAGTACTGTGCTTTGTGGGACAGAACTCTTCACTATGACAGCATCCGATTTAATTCTGTTTACCACTACTCTTTGTGTTCTATTGGTTAGAAAGTGGATGATCCATCTGCCTACTTTGCCAGTTATCCCTTCAGCACGCATTTTGTGTGCTATTACACCATGGTCGCACTTATCAAAGGCCTTTGCAAAATCTGTGGATAATACATCTGCATTGTAAACAGCGTGCTAAAAATATCTAGCCTAGACAGAACTCGCAGCAATGGCTTTAAGTTGGAAAAATTAAGATTCAGTAAGGATACAGGAAAGCACTGGTTTGGTAATAGAGTTGTGGATGAGTGGAACAAACTCCCGAGTACCGTTATAGAAGCTAAGACGTTGTGTAGTTTTAAAAATAGGTTAGATAAATACATGAGTGGGTGTGGGTGGGTGTGAGTTGGACCTGACTAGCTAGTGCTACTAGGTCAGATGCCGTGCTCCTTCCTTAAGTAAATGTGACCTGACCTGACTAGGTTAGGGCGTTGGCTTAAGCCGGTAAAAGAAATGGACCTGCCTCGCATGGGCCAGTAGGCATGCTGCAGTGTTCCTTCTTTCTTATCTTCTTAAATTAATTTGAAGACAGAAGTAGAGATAGACATGACAGGTAACCATACAGCGATAGACGAAAGTAGGGAGACAAGTACACAAATGCTGGATAGACCGCGATACATGGATGATAAATCAGTAGGTTTTATTAAATATTAATTCATAATTATTGATAGGTCCAACTTTGCGTGAGTGTAGTTTGGAGTGAGTGGGCATCGAAGAAGGTGTGGGGCAGTGACCCACCTATCTCCGAGGTACAACTACCGTCAGTAAGTGAAATATTTATTTTAGTCGTATCTGGCCCAAATTATATCCATATATGAATTCAGGTTAATGCCTGTGAACCGCATGCACATAATTTCTCACAGGAGCTAGGCTGAAAGGTAGAAATCCATCTCCCACTAAGTGTGAGAGGCCTACGCTACGTACTGCGCTTGAGGTTAGGTGATGCTGGAGAACGTCTGGCCAGGGATCAGAGCCTCATGATCAGTCTTGTACAAGAATGGTATACAATACCGACAAGATGAAATTAAGACACATGTGCAACATCTGGGTATCTTTATTGTAGACGTTTCGCCATCCAGTGGCTTTATCAATACAAATTCCAGGACATAACTTGAAGACAGTAGAACTATGTACAGAAGATGAGGTAATCAGTCCCTCAACCTTGGAGTAGGTACCGACGACTACGGTGCTCTTCGCACCAACTCCAAGGTTGAGGGACTGATTACCTTAAACTTCTTCTCATCTTCACCACTCTTTGTATAGGACTGATGAAGCCACTGTGTGGCGAAACGTCTCCACAATAAAGATATCCAAGTGTTGCACATGTGTCGGTTCTCTGAGCCACTTACGTAGCTTCTGTTGCTTCAAAATTGTTCGTGGTAATAACGTTCCTTTGTTCCAAGTGATGGTGCCAGTCAGATGTACTGTTACGGATTCTGGATACCGTCGTCTGTCTGTCATCCTCTTGATATAATAAGTATGCTTGGTATAATAAGTGTGCTAGTGTTAGGGTGATTCCTGCAGGCATTCTTGGTGTAATGAACTCTGCTGGCGTATTTATGTTCCTGTAAACAGATGCCCAAATCTTTGGCTATGTCACCTTCGTATACAAGATGGCATCCCTCACATGGGATGGTGTAAGTACTCGCTGTAACGGTGTTCCTGTGGGGCAGAATGCCCTGGTGAATTCTTTAATAGTCTTTGTGTCGGGGAGTGCGACGCCCATGTCGGCTGTCCATAGCAGACGGGTGATGGAAGTCGCTGTCTGTCCAGTAGATAGAATCAGTTAGTGATGAGTGTTGATGTTCACTCTGGGAGTGGTGAAGATCCTAAGAGTTTTGTTCCTGCGGGAGACGACGACTTGTTTGGGAAAATTTCATGGCAGGAAAGGCTCTCTCAGTGCGTCAAGAAGTTACTCATTTTAATTCCGGCCATGACACCAGAACGAAGCATGGGGTACTAATCTGATTCTTCCTTAGAGACATCAGGATTTGTCGCACGGAGGATCTCTAAGAATAATATTCATACATACAACGAGTATTTACTAATATTCTCTTTCATATACACTTTTATACATACTTTATCAAATACTGCAAGAAGAAAGCACTCTAAATTTCTGACACTGCTAGGAGAGAGAAAACAATCAACATACCCTGTACCTAGTACTGGCAAGCAACATACACTGTACCTAGTACAGGGAAGCAACATACCCTGTACCTAGTACTGGCAAGCAACATACACTGTACCTAGTACAGGGAAGCAACATACCCTGTACCTAGTACTGGCAAGCAACATACACTGTACCTAGTACAGGGAAGCAACATACCCTGTACCTAGTACTGGCAAGCAACATACACTGTACCTAGTACAGGGAAGCAACATACCCTGTACCTAGTACTGGCAAGCAACATACACTGTACCTAGTACAGGGAAGCAACATACCCTGTACCTAGTACTGGCAAGCAACATACCCTGTACCTAGTACTGGCAAGCAACATACCCTGTACCTAGTACTGGCAAGCAACATACCCTGTACCTAGTACTGGCAAGCAACATACCCTGTACCTAGTACTGGGAAGCAATATATCCTGTACCTAGTACTGGCAAGCAACATACCCTGTACCTAGTACTGGCAAGCAACATACCCTGTACCTAGTACTGGCAAGCAACATACCCTGTACCTAGTACTGGCAAGCAACATACCCTGTACCTAGTACTGGCAAGCAACATACCCTGTACCTAGTACTGGGAAGCAATATATCCTGTACCTAGTACTGGCAAGCAACATACCCTGTACCTAGTACTGGCAAGCAACATACCCTGTACCTAGTACTGGCAAGCAACATACCCTGTACCTAGTACTGGCAAGCAACATACCCTGTACCTAGTACTGGCAAGCAACATACCCTGTACCTAGTACTGGCAAGCAACATACCCTGTACCTAGTACTGGCAAGCAACATACCCTGTACCTAGTACTGGCAAGCAACATACCCTGTACCTAGTACTGGGAAGCAATATATCCTGTACCTAGTACTGGCAAGCAACATACCCTGTACCTAGTACTGGCAAGCAACATACCCTGTACCTAGAACTAGCAAGCAACATACACTGTGCCTAGTACTGGCAAGCAACATACCCTGTACCTAGTACTGGCAAGCAACATACCCTGTACCTAGTACTGGCAAGCAACATACCCTGTACCTAGTACTGGCAAGCAACATACCCTGTACCTAGTACTGGCAAGCACCATACCCTGTACCTAGTACTGGCAACTGGCAAGCATACCCTGTACCTAGTACTGGCAAGCAACATACCCTGTACCTAGTACTGGCAAGCAACATACCCTGTACCTAGTACTGGCAAGCAACATACCCTGTACCTAGTACTGGCAAGCAACATACCCTGTACCTAGTACTGGCAAGCAACATACCCTGTACCTAGTACTGGCAAGCAACATACCCTGTACCTAGAACTAGCAAGCAACATACACTGTGCCTAGTACAAGCAAGCAACATACACTGTACCTAGTACCAGCATGCAACACACCTTGTACCTAGTACTGGCAAACAACATACCCTGTGCCTAGTACTAGCAAGCAACATACACTGTACCTAGTACTAGCAAGCAACATACACTGTACCTAGTACTGGGAAACAGCACACACTGTACCTAATACTGGGAAACAGCATACACAGTACCTAGTACTGGCAAGCAACATACACTGTACCTAGTACTGGGAAACAACATACACTGTACCTAGTACTAGCAAGCAAATACACTGTACCTAGTACTAGAAAACAACATACACTGTACCTAGTATTGGCAAGCAACATACACTGTATCTAGTAATGCAAGTAACATACAATGTACCTAGTACTGACAAGCAACTCTGTAGCCTAAGACCGCTCTAATGTTTCAGCTGAGGGAAGATCACCGTCGCTACTCCCTCTGCTACCATCTTCCAGGATCTCAACAGGGAGAGACCAGAACAAAATACATAATGCAATGCGGGAGTTTACCTGACGTGTGTGGAGGCTACGCTGGGGCTTACTTAGGACACCAGAGCGCCAGCGAACACAAATATGCACGTGGTGGAAACAAAATGATGAACGCAAGAGCTGTGTACAGGAGCTCTCGTGGATATGTTATGAAATGGAGGGGAGCCCAAATGATCATAAAGGAAGAAGAGCCTCAGAAAGGTAGACGTTTAGAATTATCTATGTTATATCGAACACCATAACACGAAATACAGGGAGATGCAGCATAACTGAAACTCTGGCTCGACTAATTTTAAATACAATGCAAGGTCAGTGTGAGGAATTATATACAGAAGACGAGGAAATCAGGTCTTCAGCCTTGGAGTTGGTGAAGATCACCGTGGTCCTCAAGACTGGGGTGCTCTTCACTGATTACCTCGTCATCTGTATATAATTCTTCGTATTATGTCGTTGTACTGATAAAGCCACTGGTTAGCGAAACGTCTACAAATAGAGATACCCAGATGTTGCACATGTGTCTAATTCTTCATCTTGTCGGTATTGTATACCATATATGTACAGCAAGTAAATTACAACCTAACGAACAAACACCGTCCACGCTGACGTAACTGCCACTACTACTGCTGCTGCTGCTTACGGACCTGCTTTAACTACTGCTACTTACGTAATTGCTTCTACTGCTACTTACGTGACCACTATCAATACTAGTTCATAGTAAGCCAGTCTGACCACTGCTTCCACGCCCAGCAAATTGTGTCTCCACTAGCACACACATTGTGCCCGTGCGTGCGCGCACAATGTGTGTGTACTCAACGATTGTACTCACCTAATTGTGCCTGCAGGG